>NC_083569.1:96237511-96435011 GCF_027579695.1 Neoarius graeffei
TTAACAAGCAGCTCAGAGGCTGTAAAAGGGGCTTCATAAAGTTACTGCTTCAGAAACATCAACATGCTCGAGTCGAGACCTGCCTGCCCTTAGCAAAAAGAAGTTTATTCAAGTGTACTATGAGCAGGGGCGAACTTGCCATTAGGCAAACCAAGGCGGTTGCCTAGGGCCCCCAAAATCTGGGGGCCCCTAACAGTCAGCCCCGTCACGGTAAACACCAAACAATATATATGTAATCTTAATTTGTCTCTGATATTAAGTAGTCAATGATATAAATGGAAAAACACATCAAAAGAGCATCAGAATATCGAATTCATGTGTATATAGTATTTGTCCCAGCACGCCCCCCTGGTTGTTTTACATTGGACTAGTCCATGATCTGACGACGTAGACAGGCGCACGACGGGAATTCAAACCAAAGGAGCGGGAACTGTAAACAAGATGAAGCGCAGTTATGAGAGTGGTTGCGCTAAACGAAAAAAAAGGGCACAAAGCAAAAAGAATGCAGCTGCACTTCTGAAACTAACTACATTTTTCAAATCGCCTGAGTCTGCTACAGCCTCAACAGCGGAGGTTGAGGCTGTAGCAGACTCAGGCGATTTCAATAATGTACTGGCTGCATCCTTTACAAACTCACAATCCCTCTGTATCTGTCTCTCAACCACTGTATTGCCTGTCACTAAATGTCTCTCTCTCTCTCTCATACATTTATCTTGGCATCAGTCTTATCCCATTGAAATGTAGAGGTTTTGATAGAGTAATATCAATTTGTGTTGTAGTTCTGATAACAGTAAGATCATTTTGTATCTCTGGTAATGTGTATCTGGTAATATGTATCCATTTGTGTTCTACTTCTGATAAGAATAAGATCATTTTATATCTGGGAATATGTATCTGTGGAGTAAAAATAATAATTGGATTTCAGATATCCTTGTTTTATTAAAATATGGAGATTGACTCTTAAAATTGGCTCCCTCTCTCTACTGTCTCTTCTTCTGTTGTTTGCCTTGTCGCTCTCTCTCTCTTTCTGGCTTGATCTGAGCAATAAACACTGTCAGAATTTTGGCAAATGCTGGAGTAATCTCAAACCTGCTTCACTGTGGAGCTTATTTGGGGCACATTGTTGGTGGCAGTTTGCTATCTTTTTTTCTGAATTTACAGCAAGGAGATATGGCATGTGCCAAGTAGGGATGACCATTATTCTGTATGTGTGTTTCAAGACTGACTTTTGAGGGCCCCATGTCTGTATCTCGCCTAGGGCCCCAAAATGGCTAGAACCGCCCCTGACTATGAGTATACTTATCTTTTACTAAAACTGAGGAAGTATACTTGAAGTTGACTTTTTATAAACTATATTTTATATACTTAAGAATAGTATAGACCCTTTTCAGTCACGTGACCTTCGTAAACGCGACCACCATTTTGGACATGTAGCGGACTTCGGCTCGAATTGGTTTGAATGCGAGGAAGGCGACAAACGGAGAACATACAAGAAAAAGGAGCGAGATGCAGAAAACACCTTCGCTATCCAGCGACGTAGGGCATTTACAGGGTGAGCAGAGGGAGAAATAACAGTAACGACACATTAGCAACGCCGTACAGAAATAACGGTTTATGGCACAGACCCTTTCGGTTCTCGCTCATCTAGCTGCTACAATGACTGCTTAGACTGCAACAATAATACCTAACACACATATTTAAGTATCCGTCGTAAAGACGTGAAACTCGTCGAGTGACGAGTGTGTTCGTTGATAAGCTAACACAATCTAAAAGTAGACATACCATCACACTGCCCTGGCGCTGTGTACAGTTCACCTTCTATGGTTTGTGTACTCACTATTTGCCATTACTTTCTCCAACCCAGTGTTACAGATTACAGGGAACAGCCTGGATTTAAGAGACAAAAACATGTTCCTCTTGTTTTGAACACTTATTTGTAGGCAGTGCTTAATCTGTAAAGTGGGAGGTCCCGGAGCGCAGAGGATGAGCGGCTCCGGTGCGGAAAAAAAGGGGGGGAGGGGGGCGCGGCGCTACGCTGCGCTTCTGGGCATGTTTTGTAATAACACTGCAAATTAAGTTCATCTGCAGATATTTTGTGGATGTCGTTTCATGAGAGAAATCACCAACAAGACAGATATCAAAATCAGACATTAACACTAAATAAACTTGCATTTTTTTATTTAATTTTTTTTTTTTTCTGTTCCATAGTCAAAAGAGGTGTCGGATCACCGGATCCAGTGTAAATAGCTGCCGGAGCCAACGCCCGAGGTTCCGGAGTGCGCTCCGGCTTGCTCCCCCTCAAATTAAGCGCTGTTTGTAGGACACTGCCTCTGATCTGTCCTACAGTCTACCAACAGCAAAGGAACACAACGCTCGCTAATGTCGTTAGCTAATAGCTACTACAGAAGAACAAAGAGGTTACAATGGGTTAATTTAGCCTGTTTGGTTACACACTCGCCGCCACAGAATGTTAACAGCAATGTAATGCCTTTTCTGGCTAATTTTATTCGTCTTACCTCCAACAAAGTGGTCACTACACAAGCGCTGGTATGCCAAGGGCTGCCAATCTGTTAATGGCCGCTATCCATCTTCTCCGTCGGGATCCGATAAAATGATAACCCTTGCCTTGTTTGTTGATGGTTACTACATCCAGGTGCACAACAATATAGTGGCATGATGGAAGGCTTGCTGAAAATAAACACTTTTTTTTTTTTTTGCTGCCGTTCCTCAATGCTGGCTGTGGTAAACTACTGGTAGTACATGTCCAAAATGGCAGCCGCGTTTGTCGTGACGTCACGTGAAAAGGGTCCATAGTGAAGTATACTTGGCTTATACTGAAAAGTATAAACAAAAGTCTAAGACTAAGTACATTTATACTAAGACTTATACTTTAATACTAAAACTTATACTTTTTACGTTTTTCTGCCACAAAGTACTAATACTTAGTATATCTTGCTCCAAGTGCATAATAAGGTCAAGTCATTGACTCATGCTTAACATTTAATTTATATATTAATATAATGCTGGAGTTTAAAACTTTACAGTATATAGTATGTGTGCTCAATTGCATTATCTTTATGTACCTTAAAATCATACACAAAAACAGAAAAACTTTTGACTTATTTATTTTTGGTTCCAAAGGTGTGCACTTTTACCTTTTTTGACAAGGAAGGACTTTAGTTCTCAGTTGAAGACGCTATGTTTACATTTTTACAAGCATATGCACAAGTTTTGCTTTACCACTTTTTACAAATAAGGACTTGATCTTGAAGAGACCATTATGTTTACATTTTTACATGCAAATGTGCACTTTTTCCTTTCATTTTCTCCAGTAAGGAAGGACTTGATTTCATAGGTCTTTGTTTTTTAAATGTTTGAAAATATATCAGACTTGTTTTCAACATTCTGTCTTGTGATTTTGTAAATGCATCACACTCTTGTGTACATACAGTCTGAGTAAATTTTAAGAATACTTTAAGGAGTATATTTCCAGTATATAAATAGTAAGCTACAAGTAATATGCCAAGCAAACTTAAAGTATAACAAGTAAACTAGTGAAATAACCAACGTTTATAACAGTAGCAGGGGGAAGCCATAGCGTAATGGTTAGAGAAACAGCTTTGGGACCAAAAGGTTGCTGGTTCGATTCCCTGGACCAGCAGGACTGGCTTAAGTGCCCTTGAGCAAGGCACCTAACCCCCAACCGCTCCGGCAAGAGTGGTGGTGTACCTTGTGTCTGATTAGCCAAAGAAAAACTGATGATGCAGGTTATGTTTGGGCATTGAACCCGACCGACTGACTAACGATATACTTAAAGTATACAATAATAAACTAAAAATAGGGACTCGAAGTATATAACTAGTACAATGGCAGTATATCGATAAGTGTACTTGTGGTATACTTTAAGCATACAGTGGGGCAAAAAAGTATTTAGTCAGTCACTAATTGTGCAAGTTCTCCCACTTAAAAAGATGAGGGAGGCCTGTAATTTTCATCATAGGTACACTTCAACTATGAGAGACAAAATGAGAAAATCCAGAAAATCACATTCTGATTTTTAAAGAATTAATTTGCAAATTATGGTGGAAAATAAGTATTTGGTCAATAACAAAAGTTCATCTCAATACTTTGTTATATACCCTTTGTTGGCAATGACAGAGGTCAAACATTTTCTGTAAGTCTTCACAAGGTTTTCACACACTGTTGCTGGTATTTTGGCCCATTCCTCCATGCAGATCTCCTCTAGAGCAGTGATGTTTTGGGGCTGTCGCTGGGCAACACGGACTTTCAATTCCCTCCAAAGATTTTCTATGGGGTTGAGATCTGGAGACTGGCTAGGCCACTCCAGGACCTTGAAATGCTTCTTACGAAGCCACTCCTTTGTTGCCCGGGCGGTGTGTTTGGGATCATTGTCATGCTGAAAGACCCAGCCACATTTCATCTTCAATGCCCTTGCTGATGGAAGGAGGTTTTCACTCAAAATCTCACGATACATGGCCCCATTCATTCTTTCCTTTACACGGATCAGTCGTCCTGGTCCCTTTGCAGAAAAACAGCCCCAAAGCATGATGTTTCCACCCCCATGCTTCACAGTAGGTATGGTGTTCTTTGGATGCAACTCAGCATTCTTTCTCCTCCAAACACGACAAGTTGAGTTTTTACCAAAAAGTTCTATTTTGGTTTCATCTGACCATATGACATTCTCCCAATCCTCTTCTGGATCATCCAAATGCTCTCTAGCAAACTTCAGACGGGCCTGGACATGTACTGGCTTAAGCAGGGGGACACGTCTGGCACTGCAGGATTTGAGTCCCTGGCGGCGTAGTGTGTTACTGATGGTAGCCTTTGTTACTTTGGTCCCAGCTCTCTGCAGGTCATTCACTAGGTCCCCCCATGTGGTTCTGGGATTTTTGCTCACCGTTCTTGTGATCATTTTGGCCCCACGGGGTGAGATCTTGCGTGGAGCCCCAGATCGAGGGAGATTATCAGTGGTCTTGTATGTCTTCCATTTTCTAATAATTGCTCCCACAGTTGATTTCTTCACACCAAGCTGCTTACCTATTGCAGATTCAGTCTTCCCAGCCTGGTGCAGGTCTACAATTTTGTTTCTGGTGTCCTTTGACAGCTCTTTGGTCTTGGCCATAGTGGAGTTTGGAGTGTGACTGTTTGAGGTTGTGGACAGGTGCCTTTTATACTGATAACGAGTTCAAACAGGTGCCATTAATACAGGTAACGAGTGGAGGACAGAGGAGCCTCTTAAAGAAGTTGTTACAGGTCTGTGAGAGCCAGAAATCTTGCTTGTTTGTAGGTGACCAAATACTTATTTTACCGAGGAATTTACCAATTAATTCATTAAAAATCCTACAGTGTGATTTCCTGGATTCTCCCCCCCCCCCCCCCCCCCCCCATTCTGTCTCTCATAGTTGAAGTGTACCTATGATGAAAATTACAGGCCTCTCTCATCATTTTAAGTGGTAGAACTTGCACAATTGGTGGCTGACTAAATACTTTTTTGCCCCACTGTACATGAGGGATATACCAAGTACATTGATAGTATATAGATGAGTATACTTGTTGTATACTTTTGCAAACTTAAAATGAACTTTAAAGTATACTTTTATAAGCTTGAAATGTTCCAATTTAGTCCAAAAAAGTATTAAATTTGTATACTTTCTAGTACACTAAAAGTACATGGTCTGTAGTATACTTGCTAAACTTGTACTGAAGCATAGTTAATAAAATGAACTTTAAGTATACTACTTTTTGCTAAGGGTGAGTGTGAATGAGTGAAGAGGACGAGGGTCGAACTTTCATGCTGAACCCCTGAGTGTAAGAGGCTGTAGAATCTGAAAGAATGAGAGAGATGAGAGAGTGAGTGTGTATGAGGGGTTATGACGTGATAACGTGTGTGTGTGTGTGTGTGTACAGGTGTGTGGTGATGAGTAAGGGTGTGTATTACAGAGCTGTTCTTTTCTTTTATATTAAATATACCTGTTAACAGGGTAAACAAATGATCCTGTCAGTTATTTCTCGCATTATTGTGAATCTTTTCCCTTTAGTTTCTTGTTCCCTTGCTGACACTCAGTGTTCCTAATGATGAATAATCAGGAAAACAGGAGAGCAAACACACTGTCATTCAGACATCAATCAATAGTGAAAAAGATCTACATTTTCAGTACATTAATCTGATTAATTTCAAATTGTGATCTACATTTAATTCATTAGTAGAGATTGTTAAAATGACTCAGTCCACCTCTGACAGAGTTTAATCATTTACATGTGAGCAGATTTACTGCATTCAGTTTAAAATGTTACTCTTCATTTAAATAATGGTGTTGGGAATTAATTCATACATAAAAACAGTAGTATTTATTTTTCCACAGAGAGTCCTAAACCTGTGGTGATTATAAAGCCTGATAAGGAGGTGTTCAGAGGAGAGAGAGTGACTTTCAGATGTGAGATACCGAGAGGAAGAGACACTGAGTGGACATACAGCTGGAAGAGGAATGATTACACACTCTCATACCGAACAACACAGGAGTTTAGTCTTTATTCAGTAGGAAATGATGTCAGCGGTAAATACACCTGCAGTGGGAGGAGAAGTGACTCTCAGAGCTCAGAGACCAGTGATGCTGTTACACTGACTGTATCAGGTGTGTGTATGAGACTTTATTATAAATGTAACTGATCATATGTATTTTCATCTGTATCAGTAGTTTTAGGTTTCATGTTTGTTCTCCAATTTTTGTTCTAATTTGTTTAACACTATATAAATGCTGACTCGGACACAAAAATAATCATGTAAAAGGTAAAAACAGCTCTGATACCTTCATCTCACATCAACAGAAAAACCCAAACTGACTGTGAGTGTGAATCCTCAGAGCCCCATCTACACTGGAGACACAGTTACTCTGAGCTGTAATCTGCAGTCGACTGGATGGAGGTTTCTCTGGTACAGATATTCTCATAAATCAAATCCCCTGCCCCCTGGAGCCCGAGACACCAACACACGCAATGAGACGCTCTCTAATGAAGGACAAATAAATTACTACTGTAAAGCACAGAGGGGAAACTATGACTCAGAGTTCAGTGATCCAGTCAGGATTACAGTGAGCAGTACGTTATATTTTCTACAGTTCCACTACAGATTAAAAGTTAGTAAGCCTGTGAAACAATTTTAATAACAATTATTGGGACTCTGTAATTATACAATATATTTAAATGATGTTTGGATGTACTGGATATGCTGAAGTGTTTATTACCTTTGTACAGCAAGACCAAAGCCAGAAGTGACAATACAGCCAGCTGGGCGTGTGTTCATTGGAGAAACCGTCACTTTCACATGTGACATACGGACTGGAGGATCCTGGTCATATCACTGGTATAGGGATAATACAAAACTCAGTGATGCCTCATGGACGAATCAATACACAATCTATCAGGTTAAAACCTCTGATAAAGGTGGTTATACATGTAAAGGAACACAGTCATCAGACCCAACATACACACAGACCAGTGATGCTGTTACACTGACTGTATCAGGTGAGTGTGTTTTATCTCACATATTGTCAATTTCATTAACATTTGAAAGTTTACATGCATTTTTCACGTGACCGAGGACTCTATCACGGACCACTACAGCATTTCATCTTAATTATGAAACTTTAATCCCCCCCCCCCCACACACACACACACACACACACAGAATTGGCACCTACTCAGATTCCGTACACTGACATAATCACACTAAAAATCATCTCTACCCTGCTGTATGAAATGCTTATCAAACATGCAGACACATCGAAGGACATTTATTGGACTTCTCTGTATCTGTTTTCACAAGTTGTTGAATTTTGTGATGCCTGTTTGCTTGTTTAGTTTCAACAGCATGTTGCCGTGTGTCTGTCAGCCAGGGATTTTGGGTCGAGTTCCACACTATGGGAGCTAAAAGGAATCTCTGTGTGAACAGACAGATTGGATTGGATTGAACTTTATTGATCCCTTTGGGAGGGTTCCCTCAGGGAAATTAAAATTCCAGGAGCATCATTATAGGATAAACAGAGAATAGAATAGAAAAAAAGAGAGAACTTGTAGATAAATTAAGTCTTTAGAAAACTTCTAGATAAATAAATTAAGTATTTACATATACAAATATATATATATATATATATATATATATATATATATATAAAAAGATATGAAAAAAGTCCAGCAGGAGAGGTATTGCACATTGTCCAGTATTGTTTATTGTCAGGCTGGGCTACTGCTCCTTCCCGTCCTCTGTCCTCCTGTTACCCCTCCTCCCCCCAGAGAGGAGTTGTACAGTCTGATGGCGTGAGGGACAAAGGAGTTTTTGAGTCTGTTCGTCCTGCACTTGGGAAGGAACATTCTGTCACTGAACAGGCTCCTCTGGTTGCTGATGACGGTGTGCAGAGGGTGACTGGCATCGTCCATGATGTTCAATAGTTTGTCCATAGTCCTCTTCTCTGCCACCGTCACCAGAGAGTACAGCTTCATGCCGACCACAGAGCCGGCCCGCCTGATCATATGTACAACCCCGATTCCAAAAAAGTTGGGACAAAGTACAAATTGTAAATAAAAACGGAATGCAATAATTTACAAATCTCAAAAACTGATATTGTATTCACAATAGAACATAGACAACATATCAAATGTCGAAAGTGAGACATTTTGAAATTTCATGCCAAATATTGGCTCATTTGAAATTTCATGACAGCAACACATCTCAAAGTTGGAACAGGGGCAATAAGAGGCTGGAAAAGTTAAAGGTACAAAAAAGGAACAGCTGGAGGACCAAATTGCAACTCATTAGGTCAACTGGCAATAGGTCATTAACATGACTGGGTATAAAAAGAGCATCTTGGAGTGGCAGCGGCTCTCAGAAGTAAAGATGGGAAGAGGATCACCAATCCCCCTAATTCTGCACCGATAAATAGTGGAGCAATATCAGAAAGGAGTTCGACAGTGTAAAATTACAAAGAGTTTGAACATATCATCATCTACAGTGCATAATATCATCAAAAGATTCAGAGAATCTGGAAGAATCTCTGTGCGTAAGGGTCAAGGCCGGAAAGCCATACTGGGTGCCCGTGATCTTCGGGCCCTTAGACAGCACTGCATCACATACAGGCATGCTTCTGTATTGGAAATCACAAAACGGGCTCAGGAATATTTCCAGAGAACATTATCTGTGAACACAATTCACCGTGCCATCTGCCGTTGCCAGCTAAAACTCTATAGTTCAAAGAAGAAGCCGTATCTAAACATGATCCAGAAGCGCAGACATTTTCTCTGGGCCAAGGCTCATTTAAAATGGACTGTGGCAAAGTGGAAAACTGTTCTGTGGTCAGACGAATCAAAATTTGAAGTTCTTTATGGAAATCAGGGACGCCGTGTCATTCGGACTAAAGAGGAGAAGGACGACCCAAGTTGTTATCAGCGCTCAGTTCAGAAGCCTGCATCTCTGATGGTATGGGGTTGCATTAGTGCGTGTGGCATGGGCAGCTTGCACATCTGGAAAGGCACCATCAATGCTGAAAGGCATATCCAGGTTCTAGAGCAACATATGCTCCCATCCAGATGACGTCTCTTTCAGGGAAGACCTTGCATTTTCCAACATGACAATGCCAAACCACATACTGCATCAATTACAGCATCATGGCTGCGTAGAAGAAGGGTCCGGGTACTGAACTGGCCAGCCTGCAGTCCAGATCTTTCACCCATAGAAAACATTTGGCGCATCATAAAACGGAAGATATGACAAAAAAGACCCAAGACAGTTGAGCAACTAGAATCCTACATTAGACAAGAATGGGTTAACATTCCTATCCCTAAACTTGAGCAACTTGTCTCCTCAGTCCCCAGATGTTTACAGACTGTTGTAAAGAGAAAAGGGGATGTCTCACAGTGCGAAACATGGCCTTGTCCCAACTTTTTTGAGATGTGTTGTTGTCATGAAATTTAAAATCACCTAATTTTTCTCTTTAAATGATACATTTTCTCAGTTTAAACATTTGATATGTCATCCATGTTCTATTCTGAATAAAAAAAGGAATTTTGAAACTTCCACATCATCGCATTCCGTTTTTATTTACAACTTGTACTTTGTCCCAACTTTTTTGGAATCGGGGTTGTATATGTATGTATATAATGTGTGTAGAAGGAAGCTGCTAATGTTATTTAATGTGATTTAATTATTATATTTTAACAAGTAACAATGTTTTATTTTGTCATTCCATTAATGTTAATTAGTGTAGTTAATTAGTGTCGATAGCCGTCTGTTTTAATTCCGGTTTCATCCTCATCATGTTGGCAGTCATTGTTAGTGGCTCATTCCTAGAATAAGGAGATTATTCAATTTCACCATTTTTGGACATCAGCCATTCTCTAGTAGACTGCTGATGAACTGGTGCTGGAGACGTTTCTGTGCAGTTGAAAAGTTTGTTCTCTTATGTCTGCTGTCCTTTATGTCCACTTATGTACAACATCCTTTTTTTTTTTTTTACACTTATTTGAAAAAAAAAAGGAAGCGCTGGGTATTACTGGGTATTCAGATTTATTGCTCCAAAAACTATTTGCAGCTTACATTCCCCTTGTTTAGGAAATAGGAATCTGTTACATTACTGCTGTAAAGTAATTTCACACTTTTATAGATGAGAAATAATGAGGGACTGATGGACTTTGTGTGAATAAGGTAGAGTGGGAGATACAGATTTCTGCTGTGTTCATATAATTTTAGTGGTGTGTCTGTCTTTCTGTCTGTCTATGTCAGGCAGCAACACTACTCACTTTTATTGACATTTGGGCAAAATACAAGTGTTCAGAAGAAAAAAAAAAAACAAGACGTAACATTTCCAATACGTCTTCTGATAAAGACTGGATGTGTAGTGTTCGATGTTGTGTTCCACTTTTTCAAAATCATTTTTAGTCGATACACTCATAAAAATAAAATGGTATAGAGAAGAGAAAGAGACTGAAGATCTGCATAATCACACAGCAGTTATTGTTTGACCTTCACTCTGATCACAGTGAACATTTAAATTTAATATCACTATTCATCCTCAACATCTGTCGAGTTTAAAATTCCAAAACAATAGAAAAGTCATCATCAGGTGAAGTTGTTTATCTACAGGGCGCGTCATCACAGAGACAGTAATCCTGTGTTTCACTGTAGAAGTGATTAGTGCGGTAAAGACTTCACACCCTGAGCTTGTGTTTCATTTCTAACAGAAAAACCTAAACCTGAACTCACATCAGACCTTAAAGGAGCTGCACTGACAGGAAACTCAGTGACTCTGTACTGTACACTGAAGCCGCAGTCTGCTGGATGGAAGTTTTACTGGATCACACCCACACAGAGCTCTGAGACTGAGACTGATTCACGCTACTACACCATCAGATCAGTGCGAGTCTCTGATGGAGGTCAGTACAAGTGCAGAGCTGGAAGAGGAAACCCAGTCCGCTACACACACTACAGTGATGCACTCTGGGTAAATGTTACTGGTGAGTAAGAGAGTTTCTGTTAAATGATTCTGTACAACACTGAACATATAAACACCATGTGAACAGTGTCACAATACAGCAATATTTAGACAACGACATACAGAGAACTCTTTTAACTAACTGATGTTATGAAAGTTATTAAAGAGAGACAGTGTGATCACGGCTGAGCAGCGCTGGTGTGAGGTGAACTGGTGACACAACACTAGTTTAGATTTGGTAGAAAATGTCACCAACAAAACCTGTAAAACTCTTTTAACAAGCAGCTCAGAGGCTGTAAAAGGGGCTTCATAAAGTTACTGCTTCAGAAACATCAACATGCTCGAGTCGAGACCTGCCTGAGTGTGAATGAGTGAAGAGGACGAGGGTCGAACTTTTATACTGAACACCTGAGTGTAAGAGGCTGTAGAATCTGAAAGAATGAGAGAGATGAGAGAGTGAGTGTGTATGAGGGGTTATGACGTGATCACAGGTGTGTGGTGATGAGTAAGGGTGTGTATTATAGAGCTATGGTTTTCTTTTATATTAAATATACCTGTTAACAGGGTAAACAAATGATCCTGTCAGTTATTTCTCGCATTATTGTGAATCTTTTTCCTTTAGTTTCTTGTTCCCTTGCTGACACTCAGTGTTCCTAATGATGAATAATCAGGAAAACAGGAGAGCAAACACACTGTCATTCAGACATCAATCAATAGTGAAAAAGATCTACATTTTCACTACATTAATCTGATTAATTTCAAATTGTGATCTACATTTAATTCATTAGTAGAGATTGTTAAAATGACTCAGTCCACCTCTGACAGAGTTTAATCATTTACATGTGAGCAGATTTACTGTATTCAGTTTAAAATGTTACTATTCATTTAAATAATGGTGTTGGGAATTAATTCATACATAAAAACAGTAGTATTTATTTTTCCACAGAGAGTCCTAAACCTGTGGTGATTATAAAGCCTGATAAGGAGGTGTTCAGAGGAGAGAGAGTGACTTTCAGATGTAAGATACCGAGAGGAAGAGACACTGAGTGGACATACAGCTGGAAGAGGAATGATTACACACACTCATACCGAACAACACAGGAGTTTAGTCTTTATTCAGTAGAAAATTATCACAGCGGTAAATACACCTGCAGTGGGAGGAGAAGTGACTCTCAGAGCTCAGAGACCAGTGATGCTGTTACACTGACTGTATCAGGTGTGTTTTATCTCACATATTGTCAATTTTATTAACATTTTATTTTGTATACATGCATTTTTCACATGTGACAGAGGACTCTATCACAGACCACTACAGTGTTTCATCTTAACCCTTGTGTGGTTTTCATATTTTTGTTCCTCAGCCAGTGTTTGTGGGTCTGGTGGAGCTGCTGCATTTTGGTGTTTTAAATTCAACACAAACAATTTTACATTAAATTCTTAACTGATGTTTACTTCTCACGCCAATTATAAGCAATATAAACAGCATATATGGTTAATATTTGCCCTTTGCCTTTGTTAGATTACATTTATTTAAAAAAAAAAGTGCGACTCGTTTTTGTTTTTAAACAAAATGTAATTTTACAATAAAGACGTTTATCATCAAATTTACAAATTGAGCAAGGTTTTTCATTAAAACTGATTTTTTATTTTTTTGAATTTCATGAGAAATTTAACCCATTCAGCTCAGTTGACACAACACAAGCTGAACACATACAGTAACCATGTCAGTCTGTACAACACATCATCCCCATGCTCGTCTTCGTTTTGGGACTGGCTGATGCTCCGTCTCATCCTCTTCTTCAAAGTCACTGTCAGACTCTGAATTTTCAGAAATGTGATCCTCACGTTCTGAAACTTCTTCCTCTACACAATCATCAAAAGCTTCTCTCTCTTCCAAAATCATTTGCAAGGCCATCTGAGCAGAGAATCTTTTGGCCATCTTGATCAGTTGTGATAAGGAACCACACTGGAAAAGCTGTATTTATTGTGTCCCACCCCCAATTTACAGGAACCTCTGTCTTGGTTCCCACAAGTCAGAGGGTTAAATGTGCAGGAATGTGAGAGCAGACAGGTGTCGGTGCTTGAACGGCAGGGGCAGAAACACAAAACTCACACACACACACACACACACACTAACAGCAGGCCCAGACAGGAGGAGGACAGAGTGATGGTACACACTTTTTTATTAGCCCCGGGTCCAGTGGACCCGAACATCCTGTATGTAATATAAATGTGTTTGGGGGGGGTACAGTGTGTGGTCATTGAAAATGTGCTCTGATATATGTTCTTCACAGAAACTGAGCCAAGGCCAATGAGTCTGAAAAAATAATTAATTGTATCATTGTTCCTTAGATTAAAAAAAAAAAGAAAATGCGTCCCACAGACCTGAACACCATACAAGGGTTAATGATGAAAAAAAATTACCCCCCCCCCCCACACACACACACACAGAATTCTCTCCTAACCTGATTCCATACACTGACATAACCACACTATAAAATCATCTCTACCCTGCTGTATGAAATGCTTGTCAAACATGCAGACACATCGAAGGACATTTATTGGACTTCTCTGTATCTGTTGTCAGAAGCTGTTAAATTTTGTGATGCCTGTTTGCTTGTTTAGTTTCAACATGTTGCCTTGTGTCTGTCAGCCAGGGATTTTGTGTTGAGTTCCACACTATAGGAGCTAAAAGGAAGCTCTATGTGAACTGGTGTGTGTGTGTGTGTGTGTGTGTAAGAGAGAGAAAATCGAAGCCATGAGTGCTATAGCAGTAGCTAAAATTCAGCACCTTTTTCCCAATGTCCATATCGCCCAAAATACGCTGGCAATGTTAAACAACGAAACTGTGAGGCTGGTAAGAAAATGGATTGGACTAAATAGTCATATCTTCCAATCACGCAGAGACGGGGACCTAGGTGTCCCGAATGTGGAATGGGTGTACACCTCTACGAGAATAGGTCACCTTATCAATATGCTAAACAATGATGACACAGCCGTCAGAGAACTGGCACGCGAATCGCTGTTACATTTGCAGCGACGTAAAATACCACCCGCCTCCTCAAATGAGCCCCAGTTTCTTGGTTTCAAACTGAAACATAATGGTAAGCTTGACATCAAGGCAGCTGGATTTGGGGTGCGCTCCGATTGGATAGATCTCAACGACCTTTGCCAACGTGTAGGACTTGAACTTTCTTGGCTGGGAATTGACGGAGAACCAGCAGCGCTTGAGGATATTATAACAAACCCCCATATTTCACCTTTAGTGGTTCTGAAAGAAAACAACACATCGCGCCAGTTGCAAATAAAGGACATCAGAGCATCACACCATAAAAAAACACAGGGTGCACAGCGCTGGAAAAGCCTAAAATTACAAGGGAAACTAGCGCTCCTACAGTCTGCTGACAAATCGGTGTCCCATTCAATTTTCAAAAATCACTCCATTCCAGAAGAAATCATTGTCTTTGCCATTAAAGCACGACTGCAATGCCTTCCAACGAGATACAACTTGGCAACTTGGTATCCATCAAAGCATGACCCCTTTTGTATATTACACACAAACCATCAAGAAAACGAAACAGTGTCCCATATACTGAATGGATGCAGTTACTATAAAGGACAGTATGTGGCCAGGCACGACCGTTTGGTCGATCTGGTTGCAAAGGACTTACAAAAAATAAACCAAGGACATGATTGCAAGTTTTTTCTACATAGTACTGTGAAAACGAACTGGTTTCAACATAACATATCTGATCCTGACTATTTTAAAGACATTCCAAACACACCGGATATTGTAATTGTAAATTCATCTGCGAATTCTGTATGCATTATTGAGGTTGGGTGCTGTTTCGATTTGTATATAGACACTTATTATTCCAAATTACTGAAATATCAGCCCTTATTAGAACGTATTCTGCAATTGGGATATGAACGCAGGCTTGTAGTACTGGTTTTTGGAAGCTTAGGCCATGTACATAAGAATGTAGTCAGAGGGCTGCAGTTGGGGGGAATGCAAAAAAGAGGAGCAAAAAATTTGGCAAAGTTCTGCTCTGTCTCAGCTATTATTGGTAGTATGCACGTATGGAGACGGAGATGTTTTGTTTATCCTTGAATGTTGAGTATTACATTAATAAGAGTACTGGTATAAGTGTGTAGCCTTTAAGATCTGTCATCCTATCAAAGACCTTTTCCAGAATATTTGGATCTTGTACCCCTTGTTTGTCTCTTGGATCCAAATAAAAGTAATCAAATGTGTGTGTGTTTTAATTTACGTGTAGAAGGAAGCTGCTATTCTGATTGAATTACTGTATTTTAATATGTAATAATGCATTTTTTGTCATAGTATTAATGTTAATTAGTGTGGTGCCAGTGGGGTAAAAAAAAAAAACTGATCAGAAAGCACAATACACTTTCTCTTTAACTGACACTTTCAGCACAAACACAGGCTCGGGGATTAAACACAGAACTGCTAGAACAGTTAACTTGTCAACTATAAATAAGAGACAATGGATTTTTAAATATTCCACAATTGTGAGTTTGTACAAATCTCATAATTGATCTTTATACAGACCTTCATGCAAATTTACCTCCAGGCCTGTTTGGGTTTCATCAAATCTTCTCTACCAGCTGATCGGCCCAATCGCACTGTTATCATTATACTGTTTGAGAAAACAAACAAACAATAAAAAACCCTACTTGTTCATTAACTGTTCACTAAAAAGTGCTCGTGGAGTTGTTTTGGGAAAGATCTCTACCATAACTTCACTGGATACAAAGTCATGTGATTGACACCTGAAAATGATTTCTTTTTTATACATGAACACAAATTGCAGATTTAACAAAACAATTTCAACATCAGATGGAGCAAAAAAAACACATGGAAAAAGTAAAAATAAAAATAAATACAATTAACTTCAGGTCAATCGTGAATTTCATAAATATGAAGATAAAATGTTCTTTATCTAAAGAGCTGCACACATACTTTCTAGAAACGTCATTCCACTGTAGCTTTTTCAGTAAATGTTGAATCAGAAAGCAGAGACAGGACAAGACTAATTCTTATTTTGTAAAGATAAAAGCAGCTCTGATCTGCTGATAATTTCATATCAACAGAAAAACCCAAACCGACTGAGTGTGAATCCCCAGGCCTGTCTGGTTTTCATCAAATCTTCTGCACCTGATAATTGGGTTGATCGCACTGGCATCATTCTACTGGTTTAGAAAAAAATACTGGATTATTAATTGTTCACTAAAAAGTGCTTGTACTGTAGATTTGTTTTGGAAAAGATCTCTATCATGGCTTCACTGGATACAAAGTCATGTTATTGACACCTGAAAAGGATTTATTTTTTATATATGAACACAAAGGTGCAGATTTTTAAAAAAATGTGAAAAATATAAAGTGTATTCTGTATAGAACTGCTTTAAACATGTACACATAATATGGGTTTGCCAATTTCTCTGATAAACATACAGTACATCAGATCCTTTATTAAAGAAAACAAGTTTAGCTCATGTTTACGAGTTACATGAACTAAAGGCACAGTAACTTATTGTAATAAAACTTCACTTCACATAAAACTTCAGCCACAGTCAGGATGTTAGAGATGCAGGAATGAAGTGTTTAGGTGTTTGAATTGTAAACGTATTCTGCAGGTAAACTGAAGTGATGGAGCTCTTTTTGAGATGATAGAACACAATCTTACAAATATTAAACATGTGAAACAACAGTGAGAGATTGCCTTCATTATTTATGATTTGAAATTTGGAAAAAAATGATTCTACTTCTGTTTTATTTTGAATAATATTCACTAAAAGAGTAATGTGTATGAAAAGAATGTGTCATTATCGCACAGCATCTGGGTTTGTGTTCATCAAGAAGAAAGAAGTAATTCACTTGTGTAAATAATCTTATTCACTTCTGAAGTCATTTACTAATTAAACCACACAATGCTGATGAATAGAAGAATCACGTCATGTATGGACCTGCTATTGGTCTAATCTTTGGTCAGGTTCTCTTCCAGCAAATAAATGTGAAGATGATGAATTTAACTTACTATACTACACTAATAAAGTAATACCACTGTAGAAAAAATATATTTAGTCCGAGTTATTGTTTAACTAAGACCAGGATTATCACAGGGACAGCAGAAATGTTTTCACTCTGTCGAGGTGATTAGTACAGTAAATATTATATTACTCCTGAACTGTATGTTTCATCTCAAACAGAAAAACCTAAACCTGAACTCACATCAGACCTTAAAGGAGCTGCACTGACAGGAATCCCAGTGACTCTGTACTGTACACTGAAGCCACAGTCTGCTGGATGGAAGTTTTACTGGAGCACATCTACAAAACAAATCTACAAGAGCTCTGAGACTGAAACAGAATCAGGCCACTATGTCATCAGACCAGTCAATGTCTCTGATGGAGGTCAGTACAGGTGCAGAGCTGGAAGAGGAAACCCAGTCTACTACACACACTACAGTGATGCACTCTGGGTAAATGTTACTGGTGAGTATGTGACTGCGATGGACAGAACATGTTAAAACTCGAGCTGGGTCATAACACACAGTAAATTATACTGCCAGGCCAAAAAATGCTTCACACTAATATTTTGTTGGACTGACTTTAGCTTTAATTGTGGAGCACATTAGCTGTGACATTGTTTCAGCAATTGTTTGCATCATCACAACACTTATTTCCATTCAGACTTTTACCAATTTTTAGCCTCGATCTTGTATTGATGATGGGGGAATTGAACCGCTCTGTAAAGTCTTCTCCAGCGCATTACATTAATGGCATTTAGCAATGAACAACATACCCAGAGCAGGCTGGAGAGCCGTTGGGGTTAAGTACCTTGCTCAAGGGCACTTCAGCCATTCCTGCTGGTCCAGGGAATCAAAGTAATGACCTGTTGGTCCCAAAGCTGCTTCTCTAATCATTAGGCTATGGCTTCCCAAATGTGGTTAAGCTCAGGACTCTGTGGTGACCAATTCATGTGTGAAAATGATTCCTCATGCTTCCTGAACCACTCTTTCACAGTTTCAGCCCGATGAATCCTGCCATTGTCGTTCTGGAATATGCCTGTGACGTCAAGGAAGAAAATATCCAATTATGATCACTTCAGCCACTTCCCTTCTTACCCTGACACGCCCATTGCTCAGGAATAGAGTAAATCTGGACTCATCAGACCACATGACCTGTTTCCATTGCTCCAGAGTCCAATATGCTCCCTCGCAAACTGGACCCTTTTCTTCTGATTAGCCTCATTAACAAGTCGTGTTCTTATGACCACACTGCTGTTTAGTCCCAATCCTATGAGTTCTCACTGCATTGTATGTGGAGATGCTTTTACTTTCACTGTTAAACATAGCCATGTTCTACTGTTGATTTTATTATTATTTTTTACTGTTTTAGTGATCTTAAACAAGTGTTTAACTGATCTCTGATCACAGTCAAAAGTTTAATTTGGATGAAGTTTAATTTAAATGGATCTGTGCTTTCCCTAGTTTCATCTCCTAGATACACTGGACTAATTTCAGGACTGAGTTTGGCCTTCGTGTTTGCCATCTTAATGATCTTAATGATCCTTCTGTTACATTACAAGAAGAAAAAAGGTTTGATAGCAGATTTTTTGCACATATTTGTCTTTTTTGAGGAAAAATTATGTCCCTTCTAGCTCTTTTTTTGGTTATGTGTTCATGTTGCTTTAAATATACTTACCTGCAAAGGCAATGTTTTAACCTGTTCACTGCTTTACTCTGCTGAGAAGGTGTAGAATATCAGTCTCAGTCTTCTGCAGTAAATCAGGACACCAATCAGCTTGCAGGTCAGTCTTCAATAATAATAAATACATCAGCATTTGTTTTTCAAGGAGTTTTTGTTCTTGTTGAATATTTTCTCTTTAAAATCTTTAATTTTTTTTCTTGAAAAGCTGGTGAAAATATCTATGAAAATGCTGCTACCAGGACCACAGGTATAGTTTATCTAGATTTCTGTGGCTAAAATAGACAGATCTGGCAAGGTAGCATTGCAGTAGCTTCTCTAATGGCTCTATTTTATTTTCTTCTAGCTGATTCTGCAGCTGGCTCCAGTAATACAGTCAACCCACAGGTTTTGACAAGAAAAAAGAAACACGATGGTAAGAATGCTGCATGAAACTAATGTCAACTCTTTTGTTTTTATTTGTTTTTGCCTTTTCCATTAATCTAAATGAATTTCTATTTTAGATCATGCAGCCAGAGGGCCAGATGATGTGATGTATTCCAAAATTGAAATGAAAAAGGTTAAATTTCACAGTGAAAGTAAGATGGTTTGATTGCACATTATTTTAAAAGAACATCAAACTTATTGTTGGAACAAATAGTCTTCATTAGCAACTGCTCTGCTGCTGCAAACAGCCTAAATTATTATTATTTTCCCTCATCAGATGGCTCTGCATTGAGACCAAGTGATGTGGTTTACTCCCCAATTAAATTTACAAACATGAAATCCAAGTGCAAGTACAGTGGTGCTTGAAAGTTTGTGAACCCTTAGAATTTTCTATATTTCTGCAGAAATATGACCTAAAACATCATCAGATTTTCACACAAGTCCTAAAAGTACATAAAGAGAACTCAGTTAACCCTCATCCTACCATGCTATTTTACACCTTAATCTTACCATGTGGGGTCCGTTTGGACCCCAGTACTTTAAAATTAAAGCTTATAAAGACAAAATCACCAGATAAGTTTTGTTCAGAACATCTTGTATTAATAACAGCAATACACTAAAGGGCCCAAGGCATAAAGAACACACTTAACCTTCATCCTACCAGCCAATTTTACATACACAAACTACCAGGCGGGGTCCGTATGGACCCCAGGAGGGAATACCTTGAAATCAATGCAGTAAGAACCAATTCAATGCAGCAAACAGACATAACTTTATTGAAGAACAAAATCTGCTATGGCTGAATATCAATGATGTATTATAAATGCAATAACATTGCAATAATATTGCAATAACTAGCATACATGTAGCAAATTATAGCGCCACAAAAAAATTTGGCATTATATACATGATTTTTGCAGCTCATGCAGCTGTAAAACATTCTGGATTACAACTTAGGTATTTTCTTACAGAATTTAAAACAAAAAAGTAATTGTAAAATAATTTAGGGCTTTTGTTTTGCAGCCTGTGCTTATTGCAGCAGTGGGGTCCACACGGACCCCAAGAAGGAATGCCTTGGTAGTTTCATTATGGAACATAAAATAAATAAAATAAGTTAACTTTCAGTGTGCTATTCAATTATAAAATGAAAGACAGATAAACTTTACTCTGGGGTCCGGTTGGACCCCAGTAACAAATTAATTATACCTTCACAATGCAAAAAGCTGATCTTCCAGTGCTTTAGTGTTTTAATTAAGACATAAATTCTGACAAATTCATGAAATGCTGAGGCAGTATGTCACATATTTTTAAAATGGCAAACAAACATATAGGTGCGGGGTCCAGATGGACCCCACTTGGTAGGATGAAGGTTAAACAAATGACACAAAAATATTATACTTGGTCATTTATTTTTGAGGAAAATGATCCAATATTACATATCTGTAAGTGGCAAAAGTATGTGAACCTTTGCTTTCAGTATCTGGTGTGACCCCCTTGTGCAGCAATAATTGCAACTAAATGTTTCCGGTAACTGTTGATCAGTCCTGGACACCGGCTTGGAGGAATTTTAGCCCATTCCTCCATACAGAGCAGCTTCAACTCTGGGATGTTGGTGGGTTTCCTCACATGAACTGCTCGCTTCAGGTCCTTCCACAACATTTCGATTGGATTAAGGTCAGGACTTTGACTTGGCCATTCCAAAACATTCACTTTATTCTTCTTTAACCATTCTTTGGTAAAATGACTTGTGTGCTTAGGGTCGTTGTCTTGCTGCATGACCCAGCTTCTCTTGAGATTCAATTCATGGACAAATGTCCTGACGTTTTCCTTTAGAATTCGCTGGTATAATTCAGAATTCATTGTTCTATCAATGATGGCAAACCGTCCTGGCCCAGATACAGCAAAACGGGCCCAAACCATGATACTACCACCAGCATGTTTCACAGATGGGATAAGGTTCTTCTGCTGAAATGCAGTGTTTTCCTTTCTCCAAAGATAACGCTTCTCATTTAAACCAAAAAGTTCTATTTTGGTCTCATCCATCCACAAAACATTTTTCCAATTGCCTTCTGGCTTGTTCACATGATCTTTAGCAAACTGCAGACGAGCAGCAATGTTCTTTTTGGAGAGCAGTGGCTTTCTCCTTGCAACTCTGCCATGCACACCATTGTTGTTCAGTGTTCTCCTGATGATGGACTCCTGAACATTAACATTAGCCAATGTGAGAGAGGCCTTCAGTTGCTTAGAAGTTACCCTGGGGTCCTTTGTGACCTTGCCGACTATTACATGCCTTACTCTTGGAGTGATCTTTGTTGGTCAACCACTCCTGGGGAGGGTAACAATGGTCTTGAATTTCCTCCATTTGTACACAATCTGTCTGACTGTGGATTGGTGGAGTCCAAACTCTTTAGAGATGGTTTTGTAACCTTTTCCAGCCTGCTGAGCATCAACAACGCTTTTTCTGAGGTCCTCAGAAATCTCCTTTGTTTGTAGCATGATGCACTTCCACAAACATGTTGTGAAGATCAGACTTTGATAGATCCCTGTCCTTTAAATAAAACAGGGTGCCCACTCACACCTGATTGTCATCCCATTGATTGAAAACACCTGACTAATTTCACCTTCAAATTAACTGCTAATTCTAGAGGTTTGCATACTTTTGCCACTCACAGATATGTAATATTGGATCATTTTCCCCAATAAAAAATGACCAAGTCAAATATTTTTGCCTCATTTGTTTAACTGGGTTCTCTTTATCTACTTTTAGGACTTGAGTGAAAACCTGATGATGTTTTAGGTCATATTTATGCAGAAATATAGAAAATTCTAAAGGGTTCACAAATTTTCAAGCACCACTGTATAATGTAGGACATCCTGTTTAATGTTATACTTATTGTATGCAGTTTTTCATTTTTGCACATATCCTGTGACACTTCAATGTGATGACACAGTGTTACGTCTACACTTGAGATATTTTTGACTAAATTTCGTCAGAGATATAACATCAATGCAATTTTACATTCATTAAGTGGGTTATAGCAGCCATCATCACTCATTGTAAATTAAAAAAGAACAAAAAAAAACAGTTATATACACATTGCAATGTGTAAGAATTTGTATTCCAGTGCACACTATTTGACCTGAAATTAATTAGGAAATAATTCCACCTTTATGGACTAAATCATGGAATCAGTCAGAACTACAGTACTTTTTCTTCAAATGCTCTACCAGGCCATGGGCCAGTCTGATATTTTTGAACACTTTTCTGGCCACAACCTTCGGGATCTTGAATGTTGCAATTCAGTTGTGTCTCTACACTTTAGTGTATGCACACTTTCATGTGATGGTTTCCAATGGAAAAGCTGTTGAAGATTGTTATACAGTGAGCTTTTTCTAACGAGATGTAGTCTCCAGATTAAAAAATGTACATGGCATCTCATGGCATCTATTTTGTAATATTTCTTTAACTGTTTTAAGACGAGCATTTAAGGCAAGATGTTTAAGACAAGATGGGCTAAGGGAAAAGATCTGTAGTTTGCCTGCAGTGTCAATTAAATGGCTCCTTCTGTAGATCTAATTGGCTCTTGGCCACATTTAGTGACAAAAATTCAGACTCTTTTGCGAAATCTCTAAGAGAGATAACACTAACTGTACAGTTGATATTCCATTTTATTTTTTTCCTGGCATTAGTTTGAGTCAAAGACAAAGAAGTGTCAGTGACATATTAATTTAAGGTTTAGCAATACCTTATTTATAATCAGGTAATACATAGTTTCCTGAATAAAGATTAATGATTCATTAATGATCGATCAGTGAATGTTTCCTGTATAAGTTTACTATATGATATAATGGGGAAAAAATAGAAACCTGAGGCTATGCTTTGCTCAAATGTTCATTCACAAACCTGCAAAAATGCTGTATAACCAAATACAATAAAGATCAAGATAGAGTGATGGTAAAACATGGTGGAGGTAGTATCATGGCTTGTACCTATATGGAGGCGAGTGAAACTGGATGATTTATTTAGTTTTATTTATTTATTTATTTAAAGATGTGGCTATGGACAACAGTATCATGATATAGGGTGAAGTGAACTGTATACGTAGATTCAAATCAGTCCCTTAAAACTAATGGCACTTACGGCTGATTATACTGCAAATGTGGTCTACAGGAAAGTGTTTTTTTTTTCTGCATCATCTTCTGGATAACTGTGACCATTTAGTCTTAGGAATATATAATTTATATGCAATTGATTAGGAACTGTAAATAGCATGTGGGTATGGGGTATGTCTTAATTTTTTTTGAAAGATTGCATAAATACAAGCATGAAGAGTAAGAAAAGAAAGCTATCTGTTCATTTTTGTAGATGCTGCCACCAACCCAGGTGATGTGACGTATGCTGAAATTGAGGTGAAAAAACAAAAGAAGCCAAAACGAAAAGAAGGTGGGACTAAATTCATTCGATTTGCTTTGTGCATTTTTTTAATGAAAAAATGTTTGTGTTTGCTAAACCTTTTGGATTATTTATCAGTTATTAATCTGAAAGCCAATTATTATGGGGTTAATATGAATGGTGTGTTTTAAATAAGTGATTGTTGCCCATTAGGAAAGAGCGTTGAGGGAGCTGACACTGTGTACTCAGAACTGAAGCAGGACATAGATAACGGTAAGATGAGCTCAAAGAGTATACACAGTCTCTCCAGACAACAGTATTGCTCAGGCAAAGAGAGATATTTGAGGAAATGCATTCAAATACTATACATTCAGTAATTTGGCAGATCCCCTTATAGAGACAAACAAATGTGCAAAGAAATTACAGTTTAACAATATAAATCACAGGGGCGGCATGATGGTGTAGTGCTGTTGTCTCACAGCAAGCAGGTCCTGGGTTTGAGCCCAGCGGCTGATGGTGCTCAGGTTTCCCCCACAGTCCAAAGACATCCAGGTTAGGCTAATTGGTGGCTCTAAATTAACTGATAGTGTGTGTGAATGGTTGTTTGTTTCTATGTATCAGCCCTGTGATGATCTGGCGACTTGTCCAGGGTGTGCCCTGCCTCTTGCCCATAGTCAGCTGGGATAGGCTCCAGGTTACCTGCAACCCTGTACAGGATAAGTGGCTACATATAATGGATGGATGGAATACAAATCACCCAACTGTCACATAAATACCAGTAATTTATTTATTTGGTAGTATTTCAGCAATCTTTTTTTTTTTACTTTTCCCACTATTTATTAAATTGTTCTAACAGTAGTAAACTTCACAGATTCGCTGTGGTGGAGAAGAAAAAACAGAGAATATACCTCATTACTGGAAACATCATGATAAAAAATCTGTAACATATCAGCCCTTTCTGTAATTCAGTTGGTGTGTGTTTGTTTCATTTTCCAGGGGATTTCACTGAAAAGGCTGATGCGACCTATGCCCAGGTCAGAAAAAAGGGCAAAAGGGATAATCCAGGTAGGAGTCATTGTGTAATAATCTCTGTTCATATCCATGATGATAAATGTACAGGGTTTTTTTTTTCATAAAGTGTTTGCAGTTACTATGATTTTATATATGGATTACACTGTAAAGTTTAAAGATGGGATGGTGGTGTAGTGGTTAGCACTGACACCTCACAGTAAGAAGGTTATGGGTTCGAGCCCAGTGGCCAACGGGGACCTTTCTGTGTGGAGTGTCTGTGTAGAGTGTCTGCGTTGGTTTCCTCCGGGTGCTCCAGTTTCCCCACAGTCCAAAAACATGCAGGTTAGGCTAATTGGTGGCGCTAAATTGACCGTAGATGTGAGTGTGAATGGTTGTTTGTCTCTGTGTGTCAGCCCTGCGATGACCTGGCGACTTGTCCAGGATGTACCCTGCCTCTCGCCCATAGTCAGCTGGGATAGGCTCCAGCTTGCTTGCAACCCTGCACAGAATAAGTGGTTACAGATAATGGATGGATGGGTGGATGTCAAGTTTAAACATTAATTCAATTCAATAAACATGACACTTTTTGAAACTCAATCATTCACATAATGACTTAAAAAAAGCAAACTAAAACAAATTGATAAATTAAGACAAATAACACTTACTATTCAACTGGGTCACGACACACCAATTAAGACCAATTAATAGGTTAAAGGAGGAAGAATTAGTCTGTTCTGAAAAATTATGCATGGGAGTGGGTGGGGAGAGAATGACAGGATTTCAGCTCCTACTCATGAATATTCATGACATGTAAACATATCGCTTCTGATTGGCTAACAGCACTGTGACGCTCCCTCCAGTGGGTTATGGGCGAGGCCATGACTACTATTTTTCGAAGTGATGTAAGTTCGTAGGGCTTTTTCTGATTCGCTCGTTTTTCATCTATTTTCTTTCATAGGCTAATACAGGGAATGGGGTAGAAGAACATTTTCACGTGCAGCATGCATATGCAACTCGGAGTGATCTATGGTATTTCAAAAAGAACAAGTATTAAACGGTTTGTTGTGGAATGACACCTTTAATGGCCAAGTGGGATGTGCCAATCAGGAGATTGGGTGCTTCTTGAGGGTGTTCTGTATGGAAAATCACAAGGACTGATCTCAACTGTCAGTAAAAGTGCCAGCAATCAGAGTTTGCAGCAGCCTCCAAACATGGCCGCCACATACTACCATTCCCAAGCGACACAGCGCCCTCCATCTCCTGAGTTCTAATCATTGCTACAACTGTTCCTCATTACTCCTCATTTAGCCTGCACGCCTTCAGGACCTCAGTCACAAACATCCAGTGCAAAGTATCGTTCTGTGTACATGTATGTGATCATGTACTGAGCCGTTTGCCCCTCAAATCTGACTTTAGTGACTTGACCCTGTTTTCTGTTTATATCTGGACTCTAAACTTTGTTTTTCCTCTGACAAGCTGTTTACAAATCTACTGACCATTCACTCAACCTTGACTCTGCCTTTAGTCTCACATTTTGGATTTGGCTGCCAGTTTGCAATGCAAACTCTGCTGCAACTGCTTCCATAAGTCTGCACCCTGACAGGAACAAAAAACTAATTCTCTTTTAATCTATTGATACGATAACTGTCTACAGCTATTTTAATTTAGAATGCTTAGACTAAACTCGTTTGTTGGGTGAGATTAGGGTGTTTGACTGGCTGATCTTGAACTGCAGACTGTACATTTGACACTTTGGTCTAGTACATGTCATGCTTAAAAGGTGCTTTCATTTTGTTGTTTTCAGCTCTCTGTGAGCTTTGCTGATAATGAGTTTTGTACATGTCACTAAATGTCAGTCAGCTGTGCTGTGGACAATTTTGGTCATTTCTGGAGTCTCATTTCATCGTCTCTAGCCACTTTATCCTGTTCTACAGGGTCGCAGGCAAGCTGGAGCCTATCCCAGCTGACTACGGGCGAAAGGCAGGGTACACCCTGGACAAGTCGCCAGGTCATCACAGGGCTGACACATAGACACAGACAACCATTCACACTCACATTCACACCTACGGTCAATTTAGAGTCACCAGTTAACCTAACCTGCATGTCTTTGGACTGTGGGGGAAACCGGAGCACCCGGAGGAAACCCACGCGGACACGGGGAGAACATGCAAACTCTGCACAGAAAGGCCCTCGCCGGCCCCGGGGCTCGAACCCGGACCTTCTCGCTGTGAGGCGACAGTGCAAACCACTACACCACCGTGCCGCCCCATTTCTGGAGTATTTATCAATATACATGTTGTAAAGAGACATCCAGCTCGATCTTGTCAGTCTGGCTCCTATGACCAGAGGGAGCCCAAGAACAGACTCTTAATTACAATTAGTGGCAATCAGCCCCAATGATATACTGTATTATTCTCTTGGCACAGCCTTTTAGTAGGCCTGATCAAGTGCTCAAAGCCTATCTTTGAGCACTTGGGACCTCCCTGTCACTCTGGGTGGCTTACTGGGTTGTGTTCTCTCCTCTGATTGCTGGAAACCAGGTTTCATGCCTTCTCTGTTATATGCACATGAGTATGAAGACAATAAACATTTATGAACATTTTTAGAAATTTTCGTTTGGTTGACTGAGCAGTAAATTTACACAATTTATTTACATGCAATTTACACAAATTTACTAAATTACTCACAAGTCACACCCAATAGTAGTTTACATCATTAATAAATAAATTATATATTGTCCTTTTCCACAGGTTCATGAAGAAAGACCAACATGTCCAATCAGGGTTTGTTGAAACAGCAAACTAACATGGTGAAACAAACATGGTGAAAAACAAAAAAAATTATAGGTGCAGTGTAGTTTTTGAGAAGCAGCCACACACAGTGGATGAGATTATCATCCACTTTATCCATTTTGAACAAAGTTGTAAGTTATTTCATTTAGTCATAAACTCAGTATAACTTAAAAAAATGCTGTTCTGTGAATATTACTGAGTGTTAACGAGTTAATATTTTAATACTAAAGTGAGTGGTGGGCTTGTGTTGGCTCATTGCCAGTTTTTTTTTTAAACCTGTTTAAAATTTTGCCTGGAATCTATTCAAGTGCCACTTCAATATAATTTTCTGCAAATATTGAGTTAAATTTCATCATTTTGAGTAAGATAATATACTTATGTTTGTTTTCCAGAATTTAAATGATGTTACAGAAGAAAAAACAAACAAACATGTTGTGCGAAAAGCTTTGAATTATTATTATTATTATTATTATTATTATTATTATTATTATTGTGGTATTATTTTAATGATCATACATTTTTATGAGTGTATTTTGTTCAATTTTTATGCTTTTATTATTCATTTAAAAAGTCATGTGTTTTAATGCCAGTATTATTATTCTAGACTTAAGTAACATAAGGACCTGATATGGAATTATGTGGTAAGCAAAAAAGTGTTCACAAAATGTTTCACATTTTGGATTCTTCAAAATAGCCAGTGTTTACCTTGATGACGCTTTGCACACTATTGGCATTATCTTAACCAGCTTCATGAGGTAGTCACCTGGAATGCTTTTCAATTAACAGGTGCCTTGTCAAAAGTTAATTAGTGCAATTTCTTGCCTTTTTAATGTGTTTGAGATCAAACAGTTAATAGTACATAATAAACATACAGTAAATAGCCCTATTCCACAACTGTGGTAATCCATATTATGTCAAGAAGTACTCAACTAAGTAAAGAGAAATGACATCCATCATTACTAAGACATGAAGTGTCTTTTAATTACTACAAATAAAGAAAAACCATTGAATTAGAAGGTGTGTCCAAACTTTTAACTGGTACTGTATATACACACACACACACACACACACACACACACACACACACACACACACACACACACACACACACACAGTATCAGTCAAAAGTTTGGACACACTTACCCATGCCTTGTAATGAATAGTAGTAATTATGCACTGTTTTTCCAAATTGTAGACTGCGGATATGTCAAAAAGTATATATTTTTATTCTTAATGTATTATGTACTGAGCTTTTTTTAAATTGCATTTTAATTTAATTGGCTTTATTTTTTTTATTAATCTTTGCTTTTTTCTTTGCTTTTTTTAACTAACTAAGCAGTATTTTCCACTTAATTGTTTGAGTGTTTGTTTTTAAAGCATGATGCCTAGAAATAAATATTTTTCCCCCAAACAGTCATTGTTGTCCTCATTATCAGACATGATTAAGGTTTAACTCATTAAGGTTTAATCACTGCTGATTGGCTGTATGTAAAATACAAGATGGAAGTTTTAAAGCTAGACGGCCTTCCGATTTCATAAAATTGGTGAAATTTAGTTCCCTCTGAAATTTGGTCATTGTGATATGTTTATTTCTACAATATCTAAAAAAAAAAAAAAAAAAAAAAAGGCTATTCTGTGGCTGGGAAGTTATTTAATTTGAGAGGATTCCCGAGCAAATTATGTGCATGAAATCGCTTGCTTTGCGCAGTCAAGCAGACAGAGGAAGTCGATTGTGCGCATTCGCAGGTTTACCTGCTGCTTCTTCCTTTCCTTCTTCTTTTGGGTTTTACCGCAGCTGGCATCCAGTGTTGCATTCCTGCCATCTACAGGTTTACCTTGACCGTGCACTGACAGTTACATTATTCTGTCGCTAAATGAACAGCTGATCACACCGAGGTGCTCGCTGACCACCGATATTTATTAGTTTGGTCCTGCGTTTCCTTTCTTTTGCAACATAACATTTTTTCTTCTCACTTTCCGTTACCGTAGTCGGTCTTTCACATTTCATTTGCACACTCATGTCCACCATTGTTCTCTCCTGTTTCAAATTTGTATCCCACAATTCCTTGTGCGAACAGGGAAAGCCCACCATGTGATGCATAACGTTATATTTTGAATTGGGTCATGATGAAGCAAGAAAAAATAGTGGAGAATTTACGGCCATATGGTACTAAATTCATTAATTGTTCGATTTTAAAAAAGCCGAATCAAATTGGAAGTCTGTGATTTGAATTCAGTAGCTTTCAGTTTGTGAAACAAAAATAATTGGATGTCAGGGTAAATTCTTTTAATGACCGAAACTTGAAAAATCTGAACGGCAGTCTACTTTTAAATGGAAGTCTGGAAATGAATGTATTTGTTTTCATAATGATTGGTTCCTTTGTGTCATTAGACATTTTGCACAATGGGGCAAAAAGAGACAGTGTAGAGTGATGATAATAATAATCATAAACATTTCAAACATTTTAAAGTATATTTTAACCTTCATCTTCATTAGCATTATGACATGAAGCGTTCACTCATTTTTTTCTTCAGCTTCAACATGTGAAATGATGAAAGCCAGAGGTCAGTAATTATGCCCAAGGTTTTGGGGAAAGTCTCTGGAGCTAATGGAATACTGTGCTCCCACCTTACTGCAATAACCATAATTATTTTTTTCGTGGTCCGGTTTCCATCAAATCTTGCGCTCTGATTGGCTGGTGAGCGGGTCGGTATCCTACGATACGGACCCCAGTTATGGACCCTGGATACGGACCTCTGGCAACTTGCTCATTTACAATGACAACAGATATAGGAGCAATTTTTGTCAACATTTATTTTCGCATTTCTCAGGAGAATAGCATTAATTTTACATCATGGATAGTGATAACAACAGTGTTCACAGCAAATGTGAATTTTACTACCCTGATGAAGATGAAATTTAAAAAAAAACATTTCAGGAGAAAGCTAAAAACCTGTAACTGTTGCCAAGCAAAAACATGGTTGAATCCTGAATGACTCAATTTTGTATAAATAGAGGACTACATAGGTGGCAAAATGTAGGGTTTTTTTCCTGCCATGGAAGTGCACTTGTATACCGAGGAGGAAGTCATTTGCATTACAGCTGTGAATGAGGATTCAAACTGGCGGCTCAGCTCGACTTGGTTTTCCCTTTTGGGCGCTCTCGTTTTCTGTTAGAATTTGGTAGAGAAAAAAATTAATATATTATTTACCAGCTTGGGTGGCACGGTGGTGTAGTGGTTAGCACTGTCGCCTCACAGCAATAAGGCCCTGGGTTCGAGCCCCGTGGCCGGCGAGGGCCTTTCTGTGTGGAGTTTGCATGGTCTCTCCGTGTCTGCGTGGGTTTCCTCCGGGTGCTCCGGTTTCCCCCACAGTCCAAAGACATGCAGGTTAGGTTAACTGGTGACTCTAAATTGACCGTAGGTGTGAATGAGAGTGTGAATGGTCGTCTGTGTCTATGTGTCAGCCCTGGGATAGGCTCCAGCTTGCCTGCGACCCTGTAGAACAGAATAAAGTGGCTACAGATAATGAGATGAGATTTACCAGCTTAAGGTCGGTCTGTATGGTGAAATACCGTGACCTCGGTCACGGTATTTCACGATATGGACTGACCTTAAGCTGGTAAATAACATGTCTAATCACCTCCCAAACAATCAGACAAACAGAAGTTTCTGCTAACCAAATAGTGTAATATACAAAAAGCTAAATAAAGGCTACATAAAACTATGATATCAACCTGTAATAGCTAGAGTGGAGGACAGGACATGCACATAGGCTAAAGATATTCAATCTCAGCTTTTCCACATTCAAGTTATTTCTTTTTCCAATTCAGTAAGAGCATCTATTTATGATTTTGGGGGGAAATCATTATTCTACTTCTGTTTTATTTTGAATAATATCCATTAAAAGAGTAATGTGTATAAAAAGAATGTCATTATTGCACAGCATCTGGGTTTGTGTTCATCAAGAAGAAAGAAGTCATTCACTTGTGTAAATCATCTTATTCACTTCTTAAGTCATTTGCTAATTAAACCACACAATGCTGATGAATAGAAGAATCACATCATGTTTGGACCTGCTATTGGTCTAATCTTTGGTCAGGTTTGCTTCCAGCAAATAAATGTGAAAATGATTAACTGAGACCAGGATTATCACAGGGACAGCAGAAATGTTTTCACTCTGTACAGGTGATTAGTACAGTAAATATATGTGAGTTCAGGTTTAGGTTTTTCTGCTTGAGATGAAACATACAGTTCAGGAGTAATACTTTAAAGGAGCTGCACTGACAGGAATCCCAGTGACTCTGTACTGTACACTGAAGCCACAGTCTGCTGGATGGAAGTTTGACTGGAGCACATCAACACAGAGCTCTGAGACTGAAACAGAATCAGGCCACTACGGGTATGTCCTCAGACCAGTTCGTGTCTCTGATGGAGGTCAGTACTGGTGCAGAGCTGGAAGAGGAAACCCAGTCTACTACACACACTACAGTGATGCACTCTGGGTAAAGGTTACTGGTTGAGTATGTGACTGCACTGGACAGAACATGTTAACAGTAGAGCTGGGTAGTAACACATGGTAAGTTATATTTACACAGTGGCCTATAGGGACCAAAATTTCCCCAGTATTTCCCCAGCTTGCATCTGAATGAGTGAAGAGGAAAATAAATTTTGAACTTTTATACTGAACTAATGAGAGATTGGAGAGCTATTGTGAGGTTATGAATTGATAGTGTGTGTGTGTGTGTGTGTGTGTGTGTGTGTGTGTGTGTGTGTGTGTGTGTGTGTGTGTGTGTGTGTGTGTGAATTATGAGTAAAAAAAATGCATGTCTAGGTTTTTGTGATTTACCCCTGATACAGTGCAGCACTTCAAACAGAGAGCCACTTTTTATTCAGGAAATAATTTGACATTTCTAGCATCTTTTATGCTCTATGTATAGGTTAATCTATTATCTTCCTTACAATAGATTGCAATTTTTTAATGTTTTTATTGTCAAATTTTTAATCAAATGTAAATGTCAATATAATATTCACATACATTGAAATATAATAATATTATTATATTTATTATCAGGTGAATCAGCTCCAGTGTCTCTGATCATCAGTCCCAGCAGAACTCAACACTTCACTGCTGACTCTCTCTCACTGAGCTGTGAGGACCAGAGTGACTCTACTGGATGGACAGTGAGACGATACACACACAATGAGACACCGTTCTATTGTTCATCATATTCAGGATCTACATGTAACATCAGCTCCCTCTCTACATCACACACTGGAGTTTACTGGTGTCAGTCTGAATCTGGAGGACACAGTGATCCTGTCAATATCACACTGTGAGTCTTTTTATCAGTTCTCTTCAGCAGTATTTAATACACAAACCAGACCATTGAAAAGAATACATTTTCAGTATTATTAAAAAAAAGTGTAATCTTTCTTGTCATATCACAAGAAAAAAAATTAGTATGAACCCAGGATATTTCATGTTTTGTCTTGTCAACTTCATTTCATTTGTTATACATCCATTCCTGAGTTTCAGGCCTGCAACACAGTCCAAAAAAGTTGGTACAGGGCAAATTCTGGCGGAGCTGTTCAGAACAAAGGACCCCAGGAGACTGTGGAGGACTTTGAAAACCATGGCTGGGATGGCAGACAGATCACTGTCATTCACTGTACAGGATGAGTCTGTTACTGCAGGAGAACTTAACACTTTCTTCACTCGGTTTGAGACCTCTGGGAGTGGAGAGAGCTGCAGGGACGTTCTGAGCTCAGTCCCAGTACAGCCTGAAGAAGCAGTGATAATTTTAGTGACACAAGTGGCCAGCGCATTTAGACATCTTAATGCACAGAAGTCCTCTGGCCCAGACAACATCAGTGGCTTTATTTTAAAGACTTTTAGTGAGGAACTTGCTGTAGCGTGGCAGCCTATATTTCAGCAATCACTGGACACACACACACACACTGTCCCCACAGCCTGGAAAACATCACAGGTAATCCCACTCCCAAAGAGAACCTGTCCTAAAGAATGCAGTGACTTTGGACTTGTGGCACTAACCTCAGTCTTAATTAAGTCGCTGGAAAAAATCATTACGCCCTTCCTTATTCAGTCAGTCCAGGATAAACTAGACCCTTATCAGTTTGCATACAAACAGAAGAGGAATACAGAGGATGCGGTGGCCACCCTCATGCACCTGGTGTCAAAACATCTGGATGCACCAAACAAAAGCTCATATGCAAGAGTGTTGTTCATCGATTTTTCCTCTGCATTCGATACAATAAAAAATGACTTTCTGCTTTCAAAAATGCACCTTCTTGGGGTCAATTCCTACCTCATCCACTGGTACCACTCCTTCCTCACAAACAGACTACAGTTGGTCAAAATTAACAACACACATTCTCCCTGGGGCGGCACGGTACCTGGAGGATGCTCTGGACTCTTACAGTAATGCTTTTATGGCTGAGGACTACAGTTGTCTTGCTAACTTTAGGACTGCAGTTATCATGAACAGTTTTGCACTCAAGTTTCCATCAATGAAGAGTTATAACATCAACAAAACTGTCCTCATATTAAAACTGTTAATATTATAGTCAGGCTGTCTGTTGTTGCCCAAATGAGGATGGGTTCCCTTTTGAGTCTGGTTCCTCTCGAGGTTTCTTCCTCATGTCGTCTGAGGGAGTTTTTCCTTGCCACCGTCGCCACAGGCTTGCTCATTGGGGATAGATTAGGGATAAAATTAGCTCATGTTTTAAGTCGTTCAAATTCTGTAAAGCTGCTTTGCGACAATGTTTATTGTTAAAAGCGCTATACAAATAAACTTGACAAACTTGACGGTAGTGTAGTGGTTAGCGCTGTCACCTCACAGCAAGAAGGTCCGGGTTCAAGCCCCATGGCCGGCGAGGGCCTTTCTGTGCGGAGTTTGCATGTTCTCCCCGTGTCCGCGTGGGTTTCTTCCGGGTGCTCCGGTTTCCCCCACAGTCCAAAGACATGCAGGTTAGGTTAACTGGTGACTCTAAATTGACCGTAGTGTGAATGTGAGTGTGAATGGTTGTCTGTGTCTATGTGTCAGCCCTGTGATGACCTGGCGACTTGTCCAGGGTGTACCCTGCCTTTCGCCCATAGTCAGCTGGGATAGGCTCCAGCTTGGCTGCGACCCTGTAGAACAGGATAAAGCGGCTAGAGATAATGAGACATTCTCCCCTGACCAGTACAAACTGCAGGGTTCCAAAGTTCCCCTGTGCTGTTCACCATCTACCGTACACCAGTGACTGTGTCATAGAGGAGCCTAACCATCATCTTATTAAATTTTCAGATGACACAGCATTGGTGGCACTACTATCAGAGAGGGAACAACTGGGTCTGTATCATGACTGTTGTCAGGAGTCTGGTCAAGTGGTGTGATCAGAATGCACTCATTTTAAACTTGGCTAAGACTGAGGAGGTCATATTTGGCCAACCTCAATTCACCATTGCTCCAGTTGTCATACATCAGGAGATTATCAGTCTGACTCATTCAAATACTTAGGGGTGTATGTGGACAGTGCCCTCTCTTGGAATGCTCATGTGGATTATTTGTGCAATAAGTTGCAGCAAAGAATCTACTTTCCAAGGAGACTTTGAACCTTTGGAGCCAGTGCAGCTATTCTGGACCAGTTTTACACAGCCACCATTCAGAGTGTGCTGTTGTATGGTAGCTCAGTGTGGTTCTGTGGCCTCTCAGTGCAGCTGAAGAACAGGATATTGAGGCTTCTTAACATCTGCTCCAAAATTGTGGGCCACTTGGAGGAGAACAAATTCACTGAGTTGTGCCGAAAACAAGCTGTCCAATTAGTAGACAAAATCTTCATGGATCCAGCTCATGTGTTGAACAGTGAATTTGAGCTTTTGCCCTCTGGGAGGCATTTCAGAGTGCCTTGTTACAGAAGGAACAGATACAAGAACTCCTTTGTGCCACATTCCATTACACTCTTAAACCAGAGGAAGATCAAATGAGCACATTATTGTAGACCACATACTAGTTTTTTTCAACTAATTTTTAAATTATTTATGATGAATGTTTGTTGATGTTTGATGTGTGTTGTTTCTATGTCTTGGGGGGCATCTGGTAGATCATGTAAATCAAATTTCCATTTTACGGATAATAAAGTTTTATCTTATCTTAAATTAGGGCTAGTAATGAGATGAAACAGTTGATTGTCATCATGATTTTGGACAAAATCAGTATCTAGGAAAGGCTGAGGAGCAAAGATTATCAACAAATGCGTGAGAAAAATATTGATATGTTTAAAAACAAAGTCCCTCAAAGAAAGATAGGAAGTGGTCTGGATATGGGCTTTGGAACATCTATGACCTCTGATCCCTTAGACGGCACTTCATCAAGGGCCGTCATTCATCTCTAGCTGATATAACCACATGGACTCGGGATTACTTTGCAAACCTTTGCCGAGCTCTACAATACAGAGTTACATCCGCAAATGGCAGTTAAACTTTACTTTGTAAACAGGAACAGGGATGTGATTTTTCCGCGAATTCGTGGAATTCCGCTTTTTTCACCTCAAAATTTAAAAAAAAAATTTTTTTTCCAATTTTTCGCTCAAAAATCCGCATTCATATCCTATTCGTTCCGACTTTCAGTAATTCCATCATTGAGATGAAACGAGGTACGTGATTGGCCCATCGCTCTGTAACAACCAGTGAACGCGCTTGTTAGATAGCTGTACGTAAGCTCGCTTCAAACAAAGAGTTGAAAGATGGCAGCCTCCGTGATCGAGCGTAAAGATGCACCTGATCATCTTTACATGGGGAAGAAGAAAAAACAACCCAGCTCATTTCTTTCCCCATAATGAACCTGCGAGTGGTGATGGCGTCACTGCACGTGCGACGGAGTGACGAAGGTTGCCGTGGCAACTGGGCCTCGCGCCATCTGTTGCTTCCTGGATGCGCATGCGCACGCTATGAAAGCTGTGGCGAAAAGGTTAGCATCGGAGGCTAAACCTTCTGAGGAGAAAAGAAGGGGCGGTTTTTATTTCAGTTTGTTTTAGTTACGTGCGAAGAAACAGCAGTTTAAATCACGGCTCTAGTTTACAAATCAAAATGGCTACTCAGTGAAAACAAAACAAAAGCTCGAGAGAGGGGGAGCGGTGGGAGTTTAACCCGGGAAAGTGAGTCTGTGAGGCGGCAGTGATGCTTGACCCCTCCCGCCTCCTCTCACTTTACCTCAGAGTCTCTGCCAACTTCATCACAGATTATTTCACCTTTTTCACTCCAAGTTAGTTTTAATTTTCGCTCAAAACTTTTCCCGCAGCGTGGATGTAAGGTAATTATACACAATTTTGATTTGTTTATTCAATATTAAAATGGTGGTGCAAATAATACATACTTGCCAACTTTTCAAAATTCTCATGAGGGAGAAAAGTGCATGAAAGACATTTTCAGTTGGCCGAGGGTCTGATGCGCGGTTGAAATGATAAAAACAGTGGATCCCAATTAATTGCAAACACATTTTTTGTGAATGTTATTTAGTGAAAGTGATTTTTATTCTTGCATATGAAAATCCTCAAGTGAGTGAACACTGTGCAGTTCTGTATATGAGTCAATTTCACAGAAAACGTATTTTTTTTTGTCCGGACGTGTTTTGTTTACATTTTGAGATTTCTAAAACCTTTTTATGGTCTCATATGATAAAACATCATCAGTTCTACCTTGCATTTCAAAATTTGACTACTTTGGTTCATAAATGTGCATTTTATAGCAAATTTTAGGGTCGAAAATGAGCAAAAATGGCTGTCCCACTGAAAAGAGACTTTTTTTCAGACATGATTCTTAATGTTAGACAAAGGTGGAATTGAAACTTTTTTTCATGTTCAACGAAAAGACTGTGGAAACCACAATGGACATATGATGTCACAAATTGAAAATGCCATTAAGAAAAGATATTTTTCGATTTTTTTGTTAATTTTTGTACCTGTCCCAGAGGTTTGTGTCAGTTCTGTTACCGTGACTAATCGCATAACAAAAATAAATGCTCCCAAAAGCTATTATTGAAATTATTTGTTGCCAAGGATCTACATATTCTCACCTTTTATATGGATGGCAGAATGAGCTGAATCTGAGAATATTTACTTAAAAATTTCAGTTTTGGTAAGTAGTCTATGCATGACTAATTTTTTTTTTGTGTCAATCCTGTTACCCTGTCTAAACGGGGTGTGCAGTAACTTAATCAAATATTAGAAGTTGCCATTCATAAGAAGCAAACTGGGAGACTACCAGGAGCAATAGAGTTTAATAAATAATGGTGGATGAATTCTTATGTTGCATCATGTTTGTTTGAAAAGGCACATTTAGGTATGTTCGACTTCTACAGTAATTGAAAGTATAAATTTTGTTTTTCCTTATACAGTTTTCTATTTATTCTAATGCAGATGATTTAATTTAGAATGACATTTTTAGGTTTCATGTTTTGGCTTTTTGTCAGTTAAGAATCATTGAATTTACTATAGGGGCTCAGAGTTGCATGTTGACCATTAAATTGGCTTGAATTTGTTAATCATGACAAGTTTTTTCTTGTGTGTTTGCTTGCCATTTTAGTACAATTTTTAAGTCAGAAAATCCCAGAACCCAGGAGCTTCGGGGGGCTTCGCCCTCCCTTGTCCCCCCACCAGGGCACTGCCCTGGACCAGCTGGGGGCCTGTGGCCCCCAGACCCCCGGCTAAAATTTTCAGATAATTTCACCAGCCCCAAATCACATCCCTGCAGGAAGCCTTATGTTAACTGTGTCAAGAAGCACCGTTGACTTCTCTGGACTCGGAGGCAACTGGGATGGACCATCACACAGTGGAAATGTGTATTGTGTTCAGGCGAATCAGTCATCCAGGTTTGTTTTTTTTCCCTTCAAGAAACGGATGCTGTGCCCCAGACCAAAGATGAAAAGGACCATCCAGACTGTTACCAGCAACAAGTCCAAAAGCCAGGGTCTGTCATGGTGTGGGGTTGTGTCAGTGCTCTTGGCAAAGGGAACTTATACTTCTGTGATTGCGGCACTAATGCAGAGAAGTACATTGAAATTTTGGAGCAACATATGCTGTCTTCAAGACGACATCTTTTCCAGGGATATTTCAACAAGACAAAGCAAAACCACATTCTGCACACATTACAAAGGTGTGTCCCCTCTGTCCCCAATAGAGAATGTATGGAGAATTTTGAAATGAAAAATGACAATGATCCTGGGCTGTGGCACACCTTAAGACCTGTTTGCAGGAAGAATGGGACAAATGTGTTGCAAAAATCAAAATTTAAACGTGTTTATTTTGGGAGGAAAAATTCACGAGGTAAAACAACAAATAATGTGATGTAGTGTTTTGAGTGCAGTGCAGGTCAAAGATTGTTTACAAGTCATTTCAGTTTTAATTTAATTTTCAACATACCGTCACAACTTTTTCTGATTTGTGGTTGTATGATGTTCATTGTGTTGCAGGCAGGGCAGTGTATAGCTGTGAATAATTGCTCTGTTGGCTCCAAAACCTATTGTGTATTGTAGCTGTAAAAATCTAAAATGCAATGAAATGAGTACAAAGCTACAAAGAAAATAAAATACAATTAAAATGTATTGTAAATATATTTTTCTAGAAAAAAAAGTGTGTTTGGACCCTATAGACTGACTGACTTAAATTGACTGATTAATTTTCAAAATCTCACACTTTTCCACAAATTACTGCCCTTTAAACATGTCAAACAGTTATCTCTTCACTCTCATAAACTCAGTGCTGTAGAATAAACTTTACCTTTCCTTGTGGAAATAAAGCAGTCGCCCCAGGATTTCGCGGGCCTTTTCTGTGATTGTTGCGGGCTAAAATGTCTGATGTTGCGTGGGTTTTTCAAAAAAATTGCGATGAAAGTTGTGGTGTTTTTTAGGTTTTTGTTGCGATTACATTGTGGGAGGAAGTGAAAGTTGCGAGAAATTGTTGCGATTTTCTCTTTTTGTGATTAAAATTGAGCAGGGTGTCTACAGGTTTGTCCAAGTTAAATTTAAGACTTTTTAAGACTTTTTAAGACCATGTTCCAAACAAAATTAAGACCAAATCTAAAGTCATGCAAAAACGTACTCTTTTGAAAAAAAAAAAACTATATCAAGTCAAGTTTATTTGTATAGTGCTTTTAACAATAAACATTGTCGCAAAGCAGCTTTACAGAATTTGAACAACTTAAAACATGAGCTAATTTTATCCCTAATCTATCCCCAATGAGCAAGCCTGTGGCGACGGTGGCAAGGAAAAACTCCCTCAGACGACATGAGGAAGAAACCTCGAGAGGAACCAGACTCAAAAGGGAACCCATCCTCATTTGGGCAACAACAGACAGCCTGACTATAATATTAACAGTTTTAACATGAAGTCAGTTTCATTGATGTTATAAACTCTTCATTGATGGAAACTTGAGTGCAAACCTGTTCATGATAACTGCAGTCCTAAAGTTAGCAAGTCAACTGTAGTCCTCAGCCATAAAAGCATTACTGTAAGAGTCCAGAGCGTCCTCCAGGTGTAACCCTCAACTGTCCTCATGGGGCCGTCCTCCACAGGAGCGATGCAATAAAACTCCGACCAGACACAGGGCACTATATAATTTAATGTAACTTATTGTTCTTGTAAATATTCACCAAAAAACACTATTCTAGTAGAAGTACTTCATTTCTTTTCCTTGACAGGCATTCACACACTCAGAACACAATATAAGGATCGGATAAACTTGTAACTATGTGACATCAGAATGCAGTCACAATGTTTGAATCCAAGGCCATCCTTAAAAAAAAATCCGTTTCCTGTCCACCGGGTGAGCAAAAAAATTTTCAGTCGGGAGGGAGGGATTTTTTTTTTTTTTTTAATGGATGGATAAGAAAATTGCAATGCTGTGTTTGCTTTTTCTTTCAGTACTTTTTTATTACAAAAGCAGACACATTTAATAAAATGACAGTTTAATCAACTGAAACTTGTACAAAAACTTTGTTAGCATTTTAAATACTGACTGCAACATTTGCAAAACTTTTACAAAGGTACTTAAAATGTGCGACACACGGACTTTTTGTAGTTCTAAATCGAGCGTTAGGCCTAGTTAGGATGAAATTACACTATTAAAATGATCACTGAATGATTTGTTTTTCTGAATCTTTACTATTTTGTTGTTCGCTAGAATACCATTTTGCGATTTCACACTTAAGCAAATGTTTGAAAACTCTGGATCTCCTTCCTTCATGGTGGCTGCCATTTTTTTGTGCCGCACGGCGCATGCGCAGAGCTGATTCGACAGGGCTTTCCACAAGCGCCGGCTGCCGGCCATACAGCCGACTACACAATTAAGTCCAGCCGGCTACTTTAATGACTTATTTTTGTAGCCCACAGGCTCTAAATATTAATTTTCGATTTTAATAAAATTAAATGTTTATCAAACGGACTGACAATAATGTCAAACTGAACCGCACTCATTTAAGTCGATTCGCGTTGTTTGTACCGATAATAACCACAAACTCCCCGCAGACTTCGCTGATCAGGGGAGAGTCAGGGAGCAGAGAGGGGCGGGGCTCCACTCAGGGAGCAGAGAGGGGCGGGGCTCCACTCAGGGAGCAGAGAGGGGCGGGGCTGCTCTCTCTCTCACACGATAGGACTTACACAACAGATCAGGCACTGAGTGGTTGTCAAGCACGCGTGTGTCTAGCAACCGGTGGATTCGGAGCCTGCGCGGTATAATTGTGAGCATCAAAAACGATTAAACTTTTTCCCCATCCAAAGTGTACCACATTTTAACGATATGACTGAGTAAAATCTCCATAAATTTAAGATTGAAAATTTAAGACCACGGGGTTTGAAATTTAAGACAATTTAAGACTTTTTAATGGCCTTATTTTAGGAAAATTAAATTTAAGACTTTTTAAGGACCCGTGGCCACCCTGATTGAGTGATCTGTTAAATATTAAGTTATTACTGAAAAACTATTGATTAAAAGAACAAAAACACTGAGAAATGGTCCTATAAAACAACTTTACCAGTATAAAAGATTACCAGGACTGCAAAAATGCAGAAAAATAGGCTTTACTTATCCAAATGCACCTGTTGGTTCAAAAGTTAAAGTGCAGAGAACCTCACAGCACAACATGAAGTTACTGTGGGTGGTAAAAGAGAGCAACTGGACTTGCTTGAAGATTCTTGAAGATGTTTCACCTCTCATCCGAAAGGCTTCTTCAGTTCTGTCTGACTAATAGGGAGTATCAGGTATTTATCCTCTCATGGATGAAAAGCTCATCTAAGGTGTCATTGAGTCATCCTGTTGGTGTAGGTCACTGGGGGCTGGGTGTGAACGGCCTCGAGATTCGTTAGGGTGATCAATGGAATGCTGATTCTCTCTGTCCTCCTGTGAGACACTCAGTGCGTTTACATGCACATAGAGAAAATCAAATTTCTGCTGTAGCTCGATTGAAATCGAAGTTCTAAATGCCATGGAAACACCTTAGCTCGGCTGAAATCGAACCAAACTGGATTTCTCGTAAACGAGCTACGCGACCTAGATTATGCGATTGTAGCCGAGCTACTTAGTGCATGTAAACCCTATCGAGCTATGTAGTCGAGCTACTTACTTCAGCACTGCCTCTTCCGGAAGTGACGAGAACAGGTGAAATCAAATTTAACTTGAAGACAAAATGTATTGTCATCCAGTTAGTCCTGCAATCCAGCACACCAAGTCTGATGTGAATTTATTTTAAAATTATTTCGCGTTCTACTTCAAAACTTTGTTTATACTCTTGAATAGCTCTTCTTCATGATGACAACCGGAAGTGTACCAACACGATGGGGCGTGTAGCGCCACCTGTGGCTCGGGTGCACAATGTACCTCACACAATAGCTCAATTTCCTTGTGTGCATGTAGGATTGGATTTCTGTGGCACCCCTGCTGGGACCCTTAGCTCGATTACCGACAGTAGCTCGATTTGGATGTGCATGTAAACGCACTGAGTGAAAACAGCTGGGTTTTGGTGTGCATTGAGTTGTCTGGGAAGTGTGCCAAGGACTGCATTATAGGTGGCTGATAAATTGTGTCTTAGACCACCACCTCTGTTCAGTGATGGCCGTTCCAGGTTGACAAAAATGGCTTCTTTAACTCCTCGCTCATACCAACGATCCTCTCTGGCTAAAATGCGTATGCTGCAATCCTGAAATGAGTGTCCTTTGTTGTTAAGATGAAGGTAGACAGCAGAGTCCTGGCCTGAGGAACTGGCTCTCCTGTGTTGAGCCATGCGCCTGTGAAGTGGTTGTTTTGTTTCCACAATATAGCAGTCCGTGCATTCCTCACTGCACTGAATTGCATACACTACATTGTCCTGTTTGTGTCTGGCTATTCTGTCCTTAGGGTGGACCAGTTTCTGCTTCAGGGTGTTACTGGGTCTGAAATGTACCGGAATGTTGTGTTTGTAGAAGATCCTCCTGAGTTTCTCAGATAGACCAGAAATGTAGGGAATGACAATGTTCTTGCGTTTGTGCCTGTTGTCCTCCTTGTCTGTTATGTTCCTTTTTCTGCTCTTGAAGAAAGACCCGCAGTTCTGAAGTGCTTTCTTGATGTGATTCTGCTCCTTCTCTTTTCCCTCTACCGTTGTAGGGATGTTCTGAGCCCTGTGTTGCAAGGTCCTAATGACCCCCAATTTGTGTTCCAGTGGGTGGTGAGAGTCAAAGAGTAGGTACTGATCTGTGTGTGTGGGTTTCCGGTAGACCTCGATGCTAAGGCTTCTATCTTGTCTAATGTGTACATCACAATCCAAGAAGGCTAGATTATTCCCACTGACGTCCTCCCAAGTGAAACTGATGTTGATATCCACTGCATTGATGTGCTTAGAGAAGGCTTCCACCTCATGGGTTTTGATTTTAAATGGTCCTATAAACAACTTTACCAATATAAAAGATTACCAGGACTACAAAAATGCAGAAAAATAGGCTTTACTTATCCAAATGCACCTGTTGGTTCAAAAGTTAAAGTGCATAGAACCTCACAGCACAACATGAAGTTACCTTAAAATATAATATAAATGCCTCAGCTTTCATGTAAGAAAAAAACAACAACTATTAATACTAGTAACTGTGTGCAGGCAGTCTCTCCTGAAGACTAAATTAAACTATAAACTAATAAAATAAATGGCTCAGGCTTCATAGAAGAAAAAAAAAAACAATTTGAACAGAACCTCACAGTATGATGCTGAAGCTGCCTAAACAATGGAAAATAAAATACCATTTTGCAAAATTTTGGCATCCATTAATTTCTTGTATTATGTAAAAAAATGTAACGAGCACACAGTGCTTCAATGTAAGGCCATCCTTAAAAAAAAAAATCCGTTTCCTGTCCACCGGGTGAACAAAAAAATTTTCAGTCGGGAGGGAGGGATTTTTTTTTTTTTTTTTTTAATATATGGATGGATAAGAAATCGCAATCAATGCTGTGTTTGCGTTTTCTTTCAGTACTTTTTTATTACAAAAGCAGACATTTAATAAAATATGACAGTTTAATCAACTGAAACTTGTACAAAAACTTTAAGTTAGCATTTTAAATGCTGACTGCAACATTTGCAAAACTTTTACAAAGGTACTTAAAATGTCTGACACACGGACTTTTTGTAGTTCTAAATCGAGCGTTAGGCCTCGTTTGGATGAAATTACTCTATTAAAATGATCACTGAATGATTTGTTTTTCTGAATCTTTACTATTTTGTTGTTCGCTAGAATACCATTTTGCGATTTCACACTTAAGCAAATGTTTGAAAACTCCGGATCTCCTTCCTTCATGGTGGCTGCCATTTTTTTTGTGCCGCACAGCGCAGGCGCAGAGCTGATTCGATTCTATATTCTGCACGGAATGCAGGGCTTTCCACAAGCGCCGGCTGCCGGCCATACAGCCGACTACACAATCAAGTCCAGCTGGCTACTTTAATGACTATTATTTTTGTAGCCCACAGGCTCTAAATATTAATTTTCGATTTTAATAAAATTAAATGTTTATCTAACAGACTGACAATAATGTCAAACTGAACCGCACTCATTTAAGTTGTGATTCGCGCGGTTTGTACCGATAATAACCACAAACTCCCCGCCGACTTCATTGATCAAGGGAGAGTAACTCATCTGCGGCCCCGACATGCGGTGTGCACGCGCACTCAGCGGAGGCAGTAGTGTGTCGGGGCCGTCGGAGGTAGGGTTGCCAACTGTTCCGTAAAATACGGATTTGTTACGTATTTGGAAGATAAAATCCGTATTCCGTATTAAGTACTCACGGAACGCACTTTGTTCCGTATTTCTGGCATAGACGGGGCTATCTTTGTTTCTGCCAATGGAGTCATTACAAATACCATGACATTAAAATTACACATTTATCTGGTCAAATAAAGCCCTCCTCTGTGTCGGCCAGCCAGGCCTTCATATCTGTCTACTGTCACACCACAGCCGCTTTACAGAAATTAAAATAAATTAATTCCATTAAAATTTCTCTGGTCACACCATCAAACTAAAAATGCGCTATTTTAATTGGCCGTCATTTACCTTGAGTCCTCTGTATCATAGCAACGGAGAAGCTATGAAGAAGATTCGCAAGCATGGCAGCAAACGAAGAACCACAAGATGTACAGGCGAAGAAACGAAGATTGCAGAAATATAGAAAAGAATGGGAAAGGGAATTTTCGTGGGTGGAGTATGTAAGGGGAAACGATTATAAGGCTAATTGCACTGTCTGCCGTCGTGTGTTCACCATTGGACACGGCGGAGTTTGTGACCTAAAGCAGCATGCATCCGGAGTAACTCACAAGAGGAACGAGAGGGCGCGGAGAACGCAGGCAGATCGAGCCCTCTCAAAGTTTATTGTCCATCAGACATCTCCAGAAGCAGATTTGGTACGTATAATAATTGTTCCTTCCAATGATAGAAAGTAGTAGCCTATACATCGACATGGAAAACTTCTTTTGAAAGTGAAAGTGTATGGGAGTGCCCTGTCAGTGCAGTAGCCTAGACCAAGACTGGATGGATGCGCAGGGATGTCAAACATTAGGCCCAGGGGCTCACTGCTCACATAATTTCAGGCGGCCCTATTTGAAAGAAGTGAAGTTGTGACTATGTGAGCTACTTGAAATGCTTTGTAAACAGCTTCTAATAAGTAGAGGTTTGAGAATAGGATTTTATTTGTTCATTTGATTTTTTCCCATTAGCCCTATTAAATCACACAGGCACACACTAACATCCAAATAACTCAATTAGTCACAGATAATTCAGAGTCTAATAATAAAGTACACATATTCAATTTATTTATATATATATTTTTTGTTTCTGCAGGTGACTGCTGCTGAGGTAGCACACGTCTATCATACAGTGAAGCACAGTGTAAGTTACAACAGCGCTGACTGTGCACTTAAGCTCTCTCACCGAACACTGAACGATTCCAACATTGTCAAGAAGATGTCTTGTGGGAGGACAAAAGCTGAGGCGCTGGTCACTGATGTCCTTGCTCCAAAGGCAGTAGAGGAGGTGATCAAGAAACTAAAAATGCCTCAGAATCCTCTGCCATTCTCTATACAAACTGATGCCTCTAATAAAGGCAATCGCAAGATGTTTCCCTTGGCTGTGCAATTTTTCAGGGCAGACACTGGGATCACCCACAAATTGATTGACTTTGTTGAATGTGCAGACGAATCTGCTGAAGGAATACTGTCCACAATTCAACATTCACTTGAAAATCTGGGTCTTTCATTAGACAATGTCTCTGCATTTAGTGCAGACAATACAAATGTCAATTATGGCATCCACAATTCTGTATATTCCAAACTGAAACAGTGCAATGCTAACATTCTACGAGGCAACTGCCATGCCCACATTGTGCACAACACAGTAAAGCATGCCTTGGATAAGCTCTCCATTGACATAGAAAACATTGTCCTTAAAGTGTATAGCTTTTTTTCCCAATCGGCAAAGAGGAGAGATTCACTGAAGGACTTTTGTGAATTCTGTGATGTTGAGTTTCATGATATCTTGCGACATGTGGTGACTAGATGGCTGTCACTCAACCCTGCAGTCACCCGTCTTCTCCAGAACTGGGTTCCTCTCAAGTCCTATCTCGTCAGTATTGGTGGAGATTGTCCAAAACACCTCAGAACATTGCTGAGATTAGCAGAAGATGCTGATGAAGTTGAAGAGGATGACCCTGACATCGTGGAGGTGTATCTCCTCTTCTGCAACAACATCCTCTCTGTCTTTGAGGAGGTGGTTAAAAAGCTGGAGAGTAACGATACCACATCAGTTGAGCTCTATGCCATTATGTTGTCTTTTCTGAGACAGCTGGCTAAGAGAAGAGATGATGAATTCTATGGCTATCTGACAAGACAAAAGCTGCAGCAGCTCCTACCATCCGATGCAGATGTGGCCAGAGAGGAGTTCACAGCCTTCCTCAACACAGCCATATCTTACATAGACAAGTGGTTTGATTTTTCACAGGATAACTGGCTCTTTCACATTCAACCCCTCTCTCTGTCATCTGGCAGGATCTCCTATGATGACATGGTTAAGGTCTCTGAACGGCTTCACCTGATTGGCAGGCTCAACATGGATGCACTCTATGATGAGTGTGTTACTGCCAACTCTGTTCTTGAGCATCTCACAAAGCATGAGGACTGGGTGTCCAAGGGAACAGCTGAGAGATGGATGGCAGTTCTCCAGCACGCTGAAATTCCAAACATCCTGGCAGTTGTGTCCTTTGTCCTAAGCATCCCATCTTCAACTGGCTATGTGGAGAGGGTCTTCTCCTCAATGAAGAATAAATGGTCAGACGTGCGTAACAGATGTTCAGTTGAACTAATGAAGAGTGAGCTGATGATCACTCTGAATTATGAATTGTCTTGCACTGAGTTTTACACTGCAGTGGTGAAGGATAAACAACTACTTGCTACAGCAAGAGATCAAAAAAAGTACAAGTGGAAAAAATAGGCTTTATGGAAGTACATATGCAGTGGTAATCAAATGGCAAATAGCCTACCAATTGTGCAGTAATTAAGTGTCCAAAAAACCAATGGAATGTGTCCAACCTTGATGTTAAAAAAGTCAAGCTCAAATGCATTTTTTTGCTTTTATTTCATGTCATATGGCCAACACAAAACTGCACTGTTCATTTAGTTTACCTTTGCAGAATGCATTATCTGTCAGTTGTGTTGTCAGTTTGCTCTTTAAGGGGGCATGGAATGGGTGCTAGTATTGTACCTTATTCTCTGATATGTAATGCAATGTGTTCAGCCTTGATGTTAAAAAATATATAAGCCCAAAAGCAACTTTCTGATTTTATTTCATTTCATATGGCCAACACAGATCTACACTTTGCAATTTAATTCTACAATTTGGTATACTGCCATTTAGTTCACAATGCAGTATACTGCTCAGTATGAAGTGTTGTCAGTTTGCTGTTTAAGGGGACATGGAATGGGTCCAAGTATTGTACCTTATTCTCTGATAGGTAATGGAATGTGTTCATCCTTTATGTTAAAAAAAATATAAGCTCAAAACTTTTTGATTTTATTTCATTTCATATGGCCAAGACAAATCTACACTGTGCAATTTAATTTCAAAATTTGGTATACTGCAATTGAGTTCACAATTTAGTATACTGCTCAGTGTTCTCAGGGGACATGGAATGGATGCAAGTACCTCATTCTCTGATATGTAATGGAATGTGTTCAGCCTTGATGTTAATAAAAAAACACATTTGCTATTACTATTTGCTTTTATTCATGTACGCCCCCCCACCCCGCTCAATGACCTCCCACCGCCTGTCTGCGCCAAGCCCCCCCCACCCCGTTCCTTATTTTCAGATCTGAAAGTTGGCAACCCTAGTCGGAGGCAACATCGGAGGGAACAGAAGCAGAGATAACGCTTATTTTGTCTCCGGTAAACCAGTCTTCTCTCGTTCAATTACGTCAGGGATGGGCAACTTGCATGATAAAGAGGGCCACAATTTTTCATCACCACCATCAGAGGGCGACATGACAGCGCACTTCAACTAATCAGATATGAGAGAAGTTACAAAAGAATTTTAAATAAAGACAAAATTTGTATATTCTTATGTCTGTATGTTTATTGAACCAACATACATTTATTTAATATTTTCCACACTGAAATGCATTTTTAACATGATGCTTGTCTTGTTAAATGACAAACACAAGTTTGTTTTAAAAGAAACAAAGTGCAAAGGGCTCACATTCAATGAGGCACAAAACTTAAAAAAACGAAACCTGCGAAACCTCTGTTGTTGCCCTTTTTCCACCAAAGCAGTTCCAGGGCTGGTTCGGGGCCAGTGCTTAGTTTGGAAACGGGTTTTCTGTTTCCACTGACAAAGAACTGGCTCTGGGGCCAGAAAAACCGGTTCCAGGCTAGCACCAACTCTCTGCTGGGCCAGAGGAAAGAACCGCTTATGTCAGCGGGGGGGGGGAGTTGTTAAGACCAACAACAATAACAAGACCACGAAAGATCGCCATTTTTAAGTGACGAGAAGCAGCAGCTGTACAAACGCGAAGTCATCCATTATTATTATTATTGTTGATGATGCTGCTGCTTCCGTGTTTTTGCTTCAATATTCGCGCCAAGGTTTATGCAAACGTAGCGACGTAACTGTCGTATACAGCGACGTAATGACGTATACAGTGACATAATGACGTGCTTCCTTTAGCACCACGAGCTAAAGGAAGCGCCCTCTATCGGTCAACAGTGTAATTACAACTGTAAAAAAAAAAGCCCGCGGTTAATTTTTTTTTTCCTGATAATTAATAAATGATCTACGGGCCGCACTGAGTAAGGAGGCGGGCCGCATGCTGCCCGCGGGCCGCCAGTTGCCCATTCCTGAATTATGTGCTGGCATCAAAAGACACCGTTGGTTGTAAATGAAACCAAACTGAGTCGTTGGAGTGTATTTTCATACACAAATGGAGAAATGTTCGCTGAGTGTGTAATTGTGTAGCCACCACTGCAGACCGTTGTCATTGTTAATTCATAGCATGCTCAGTTGCGTGAATGTGTCATGCACCGAAAATAAGAGATTTACAAGCCAGGAACGCCTCATGATGCAATACGCAAGAAAATAAATTAGATTTACTGCCATTTTACTTTGTATTTGAGCAAAATGAATAAATAAATGGTCTGTGGAAAATACATTTAATCCTGGGAACTACGTGCACAGGAGTTTTTGTGTTTACTCCCCCCGGCTGGCTACTTATTTGTCATGGCTGGCTAGTATGAACCTTAGTGGAAAGCCCTGGGAATGCATAAATGTCAAGTTCAATTTTAGATTTACGAACCCGAAAAAAATGTCGAAAAACCGTCGTTAAAAAAAATTTTCAACTGCACAAACGGCACTCACCCGGCCGGTGGACCGGAAACAGAACGTTTTTTAATAATGGCCTCAACATAACACTTTCAGTAACACTATAGAGAACTGAAGCCTATATAAACACTGACTTCAAATTCAAAAGGAAATGCCTCAGCCTTCATTTAAGAAAAAAAAAAAACTATTAATACTAGTGCTGTGTGCAGGCAGTCTCTCTTGAGACTCGCACATGCTGCTTCTCTTGAACGTATACATGGAAGTAAGGCGGAAGGTAGTTTGTCGATGTCACCTCAAGACGACGCCAACGACTGGTCAAATTTGCGGGAAAGTTGCGGTGATTGGATATAATTGCAACACCGCCCTGAATTCACGGGGATTGGTTGAATTTGCATTGATGTTGCAAATCGCAACATCGCGAAATCCTGGAGGGTCTGATAAAGTACCTTATTGGGGTGGCACCCTCATGGAGACATCTTTTGTACCATGGGTTTCCCCAAAGTGTTTTAGTGTATCGGGCCTGGTACGCTTGCTCTGCCTGCCGATACGCTTAGTCACTTTAGTTAAAATCCGATACGCTTAGATTTATACCGATACGTTAAAATTTCCTACCCACAAGTAACTAGATACATAGGAGAGCAAATAACAGATCCATTTACATATTGATTGATATTTGTGTTAAACAAGCGGTCTTTTTTTCCAATGTTTGTGTTGATTCTGTCAAAGTAATATGTCCACGTGGTATGATGTAAACAAACTGTAATCTGTTGGCTACGTCAAGGTCACGTGTTCAAACCATCCAATAAAAATATCGAAAGAAAACGTCAAACATCCTGGAAGTTTCCGATTTATTATAAGTGATCTCATTGGCTGCCGATGTTGTTCCCCACCAGACAGACAAAGCCGACTGACTTTAATAAGCTAGGAGAAGACTCGCTGGACAATTTGATCCACATCAGCATGGATGACAGAGAGATGGACTATGAGAGGGTCGCCCAACATTGGGCCGAGCAAAAGCCAAGGAGAATTAATCTGCTTTAAAGGAGTAGAAAACTTAATTCATTAGTTTGGGTTTGCAGAAAGATTATGTACTCATAAACAGTCTCACGAAGTGAAGTTGTCCAAATGTGTCAAATATAGCATAATTTCAAATAATAATCATAAGCATTTTTGGCAGTGTGATGTCACTGGGATCCTTTTAACAAAAAAAGGCTCCAGATTATTATTTTGTTAAAGGCTCACAGTGACCTCACACTGCCAAATATGCTTATGATTATTATTCACAATTATGCTATATTTGACACTTAACACAATCTCTTCATGAATGTTTTTATAAGTACATCTTTCTGCAAACTTAAATGTATGAATTAAGTTTTCTTTTCCTTTAAATATGTTTTAATCTTAATCTAGTCCATTTAATAAAGTGCCAAAATTTAAACTTTATAATATGCAGTTGCCTTACTTTTCTTTTCAGTGCATCTTAGTTATACATTATGGTAAATGCATCAGAAACATTCTAAATCATTACAGTTATAGTAATAGCACCTTATTTTAAGGTGGCAGTTCTTAGGTTCAGATCCCTTTGTGATCAACAGGAGGTCATGATGATCGATTCTCTTCATTGGATTGCATAAGATGGAGCAAACCACTGTTCATATTTTCATGCACATTGTTACAACACTACTTGATCATAGATAATTAAGTGCAAGGGATCCCCATAGATTTTCAAATCTATTGTATACCAAAAGATTTTCAAATCTATCGTATACCCAAGTAATCTATAACAAAACAGTTTAACTTGCATGTTGAACTTTAAGGTGAAATTTCAAATGTGTATACATTAATACTATTTAGGTCAGAAATCATTGAAGCACTGTTAAAATCTATCCTACCGTATAATCATGTATCTCAAACCTCTCAGAGACCCTGAAAATGCACCTGAGAGCATCTATTTTCAAAAAAATTTCTGGGGGGGCATGCCCCCGGAACCCCCTAGTTTCGCTTCGTGCCGTAGCCGCTCAATTTTCTGTGTTTTATCATGCCAGAATTTAGGGCTTTAATTTTTTTCTGGGGAAAACACTGTGTACCTTGAGTTTATCTTTTACATCCTTTAAAGGGGGGGGGGATGAGTCAGGGTACAGGACCCTGGTAAACAACATTCTTGTCTACGGAGAGGAGAACGACCTCGTCCTCAACACAGACAAGACCAAAGAATTAATACTGGACTTTCGGAAGAATCCTCCCCCTCTACAGCCTCTCATCATCAAAGGGACTGAGGTGGAAAGGGCCGACAGCTACAGATTCCTGGGACTGCAGGTTACATCTGACCTGAGCTGGACGCTTAACACCACAGCCACAGTGAAAAAAGCCCAGCAAAGGCTTTATTTCATCAGGCTGCTCAGGAAAGCTGGTCTGAACCATCGCCCTCTCACCCTGGCCTACAGAGGACTGATGGAGAGCATCCTCACCGCAGGCATCACTGTCTGGTACGTTAACACCACACAGGCAGAGAGGAAGGCTCTGCAAAGAGTCATAAAGACTGCGGAGAGGATCATAGGGACAAAACTTCCGTCCATGGACTCTATGTATGTGCAGCGCTGTCGGAAAAGAGCAGAGGGAATCATCAGAGACTCACTCCACCCAGCTCACTCTCTGCTCAGACACAAACACTGCACGTACAACCTGAGACACAGCAGAACAGACAGCATCATCACTCACAGAACACGGTTCTTCAACAGCTTCTTCCCTGCCACAGTCAGACTGATGGCAAAACAAAACTGTTGATTAAGTGTAACAGTAACCCATTACTACCTCACTTCACTTGTCATATGCAATATGTGATATATTATCATCTGTGAAATAGGATTGTGTCATATACCCTCTGATAAATGTGCAATATTTTATCTGTGCAATATCCCAACATAACTTTCATCCATCTCCCAACATGTGCAATATTTCCAGATAACTTTACCCTCTTTTCATAATCCAGGAACAGTACTCAGGACTAGCCTTCTATTTTCTCATTTCATCTCATTATCTCTAGCCAATTTATCCTGTTCTACAGGGTCGCAGGCAAGCTGGAGCCTATCCCAGCTGACTACGGGTGAAAGGCGGGGTACACCCTGGACAAGTCGCCAGGTCATCACAGGGCTGACACATAGACACAGACAACCATTCACACTCACATTCACACCTACGGTCAATTTAGAGTCACCAGTTAACCTAACCTGCATGTCTTTGGACTGTGGGGGAAACCGGAGCACCCGGAGGAAACCCATGCGGACACAGGGAGAACATGCAAACTCCGCACAGAAAGGCCCTCGCCAGCCATGGGGCTCGAACCCAGGATCTTCTTGCTGTGAGGCGACAGTGCTAACCACTACACCACCCACTATGGAAACCCATCGAGTTGATTTTTCATGGACACACAGGGAGCCCAGCCGTGTCCGTCCCCGCCTCTCACGATTCTGATTGTCTGCAGATAGTTTCATATTTATCGGGTTTTCCCACTGAGAGCAACTCAAACAGCGCAACAACATAATTATCACTTTACACACTTGAATACAAAGAGGCCAGAACAAGTTCACCAAGGAGAGAAAGATGGAGTGAAACCCGGGGAGAGAGAGAGAGTTTTGCCAGAGGAAGAAAAGGAAAGAAGTGGTGAAAGAGTGAGAGAAAGGCAAAGAAATCTTTCACAAGAAAAGCCACAAGCTGAAAGAGAAAGAAAACGGGGGGAAATGAATTCATACAAACGATGAGATGTAGGAATTTAATTCTAAATAGTGACGCTGATTTTGAAATCACTGCGAAATCCTTCAGGATCTGAATCCACTCAGTGTTTTCATGAATCGTATTTCTTTTGTTTTTAAAATATTTTGCTATAAATCTCCAAAGCACTCTGTAGTTTATAGTAATAAAACGAATAATATTATACATGTGAGTTTGGAGAAATGTATCTTCTGGTGATAAAACTGAAATTGAAACACATCAAAGTGCATCATCTGTTGCATGTTTGTTTTCATTTGAATGGAAGCTCCGCTATTTGGTCGGACCTCATTTTATATTATTATTCTTCTGCCCTCGTCAGGGCCCGTCCACACGAGTATGCGGCCTCACCCAATACGCTGTCATTTTGAAAAAAATTTCCGTAAACACGGCGTCGTTTCCAGAAATATCTGCGCCCACACGGATTCACTGGAAACGACCCAAAACGCTGTAGTACATATGCCAGGCCTGTATGTGGTGCTGTGAAGCCGCCACACCAATACACTAAAACCGGAAGAGAAGCCATGGAGCATGCGTATAAAGGTCACGCGCTGTTTACAAACAAGCTCATAACACGAGAAGAGGACGATCATGGCCAGCGCAACTCTGAGAGGAAGAGGAGAGTCTTTTGTGTGGACCGACAATGAAGTGGAACTTCTACTTTGTGTCACATTGGACTACAAGACAACTAAATTGCATGAAAATGTCGACTGGGAGTCTTGCCACTCCAAGTACTCTGACATTATAGACGCGTTTCAGGCGCAGTATCTGCAGACCCCAACGGAGCAGGATTTCCCCCATGATGCCAAGAGCATCACAAAGCCACAGGTTACCGCTAAGTTAAAAAGTATCCGGACAAAATACAGGCAGGCGGTGGACACAGGGCGCCATAGTGGGCAAGGCCGTGTCGTTCTGCTGTACTTTGAGCTGTGTGAGGAGATATGGGGTGGGTTGCCTGCTACACGCGCCATCGACGCCGGCATCGAGACTGCTGACATGGAAGAAGAGTCGTCGTCGCAGTCGTCGACACGAACTTCTCCGGCAATGGAGCTGCCTGGCAATTCAATCCAGTCGTCCAGCACACCCGAAAGTCTGCCTTCTGCAGTCATAAAGCAGCGCAGGGATTTGCTCCAGGTACGTTCATGATTTCAAGCTTAACAAGCAAACTATATGCTATGATACAATAACTATGTGGGAACAGTTAAATGGCAGGTGCATGTTCTTTGTGTAGGTGTATTACTTTCATACATAGCTTTGACCATAACTTGTTTTGCATAATAATGAGGGAAATTTGCTCTGCTTTATTCAAGGCAAAGCTAAACAACCACAAAGGGGACAGGCTGAAACAAAGACCAACAGGTGACCAAGTAGCACTAGACGACCTTCAGATCAAGCGGAAGATGTTGGAGCTGATGGAGGAGTCCTCTAAAAGAAACACAGACTTCATGCAGCAAATTAACACAAACATTGCAAACATTACAAACTCCAGACAGGAGGGCTTCTCACTGATGAGAGAAGTGATGCTCCAGCCTGCCTACCCCCACAGCAGCAGTGGATTTGGACAACACCAACACACATTTATGCGCATGGCACCACACCCCGCTACACCCAGTGCTTAATTTGTGAAGTGGGAGGTCCCGGAACGCCAAATATTTTCAAATACATTTTCGTGAGAGCCATATATAAAAACTGACGCTGAATACAACTAAAATGCATTTTTACGTATGACCAACAATTTGAGTGTAATATACTCTTTTTCATAATGAAGAGGCTCTTGACATGCCATCTTCCTCCTGTCCCCCGCTGAATATTTTGATGCAAACGTAGCTTGGCGTGTTTCGCTTTATTTCATTGTTTCATCGATGCAATCTTGTCATTGTATAGGCCTATTGGGCACAAAGCAGAACCCTCTCACCCCACAAAGGCGAATTCCTCTGTCCATTCCTGTTGAAATGTACGGTAGCCTACCAGTCACCTTTTTTCCCTTTTCGCCATGTTCTTTGTCAAAAGGCTTTGCTTTGCGGACAGCTAACTGACTTTTTCATTAAATGGAGGTGTACTTCTTGATCTCAATGTGAGCTGATTAATCTGCGAGCCAGATGCAGTCACCAAAAGAGCCACATCTAGCTCCCGAGCCATTGCAGACCCCTGCGTTAAGGCAACAACTGGATCAACAATTAACAAATCAAACACAGGTTACAATATATTGATGGCCATAATAAAACACAGCAGAGTAAAGACTTAATCTTGCTTGTGTATCTGACTGAGATTATAAAGAAAGGAAATAAATAAAATGGTCCTGGCACTTGCACCCACAACGCAGCCCCATAGACCGTAGAACGCGTTTCAACAATAGACCTGTCGACCAACCCGGCAGTGGCCCCGCTTGGCAAAAAAAAAAAAAAAATCAGACATTATGATCTTAGAAAACGCTTTAGTGACGAACAGTTACAGACAGTAATATGTCGTGATATTATGTTATAAAATATTATTTTTTATTAGGCTATATATTAAATTTATCTTCTAAAATAACAGACTGTACTCATATCACAACCGGTTTATTTCACCACTGGAGATCAGATCACACAAGACACGAGTTAAATGACTCATTTTAAGGATTTAAGTAGGGTATTTAAAAGCATAGCCTAGGATTTCAAGCATATTTCAAGTTTAAAAGCAGTGCCAGCAAACATGCATGCAATCAATTCAAGTAATAGTTAAGAAATAAAGGGTTTACAAAACAAGTTGGAGAATTCATTTTAAGGATTCAAGTTTTACTATATTCCAAGGATTCAAGTAGCAGCCATAAGTGCAATCGATTCAAGTAATGGGTAAGTAATAACGGGTTTTTAAAAAGTGACGTGAACCATTTTTTTCTTTTTCAAGTAACATGGTTAATTCTTTTCTTAAGTAATAACGAGTTGACGTGTAACTTTTTTTTTTTTTTTCAGGGCAGCGATCCGCCTACACCCTTCACATAGTCAAGGATTTGTTATGTAACTGGGATTCTTCGCAGGTGGTCGGCAGGTTCAGGATGCACCGGCGCTTTGCCAGCCCATTGGAGCTCTCTCGGGTTGCTCCATCACGGGTGGGATCCTGCACTACCTGTGTAAAATGTCTGTAGAGGGCAGGGCAACGTTTAGGATCCGGCTGTCCTGGGACTTTGAAAAATTTTAGTAAGCTTTCTTGTTTTTTTGCCATTTCTTCCACAGCACAAGCTAACGGCTACAAAAAACCTGGTGTTCTATTAAGCGGAAGTATACACCCCATGCCCCCCCTTCCCCTTTCGCATAGATTTTGTGGATGTCATAGGAGAGTGTAGGTATCTTGCCGCCATCTTGTGTCAGAACTACAACTCCCAGGCAACTTCTGCGTTGACTACGTCACGCCTGGGCGGGATCACGTACAACATTCGTCAGGTTTCTCAGGTTTCACATAAGAGACTTGGACAACTCCATTTTTCCTTTTTTCAAGTCTGATCTAAGAAGAGGACACTCACCATCAGACGGCTAAACAGCGCGTTTTCTTCTTAATCTACTCCTGATCAAAGTAGATATCGGAAACACGCGATCATCAACTCAAGCGAGTTATTAAACCGGTTTGCAAGTATTACTTTCTTTTAAAGGCGTACACAACAGCAAGTGAAAGCAATGTTATTTTTACTTAGAAAAGTGGCTGGCCCCCCTTTTCTCTTCTTAAATCCGCGCGCGCGGCACTGCTGAAAAGACTTTCGTCATCATCCACGAAGATCTTCACAGCAATCTCTCTCTTCCTCACCGAAGCGCAAACTTCCTCTCCAAGATCTACTTCTCCAGTGAAACGGTGCTTCCTACAAAGGCGAGACTTTTTGCAGTAAGAAAAGGCACTGGGCAAAAGTTTAAGTCTTAGGAATTATTCACTTAATGTGAAGATTGTATGAAGTTAAATGAAGTGTATACACTGAATCTAGGTTCTCTATCATTTGTTTATTGATTTAAAATTGGTTAATCCATAAGTTTTGCATGTACTCTCTCTAACATTCTATTTTATTACTCACACATATCCTGATCTCATTAAGATTTCAGTAACTCGGGTAATACTAGAAAGCTAAGAGGGTTTTAGCTGTTTGAAAAGTCTCTGTCTCCAAGGAGGGCTTTCAACACGTGTTCACAGGCCCAAACAGGCCCTGACCGCATGCTCAAGCTAGCAAGGCAGAGCTAAACTCTTTGTTCTAGAAAGGAAACACGTGGCAAACCCCTCCTCCTTCCCCTTTGTTCCAAGAGGTCCTGTATGTCATCTTTGAATTAAATATCATAAGTCCTAAGTTGGGCGGCACGGTGGTGTAGTGGTTAGCACTGTCGCCTCACAGCAAGAAGGTCTGGGTTCGAGCCCCGTGGCCAGCGAAGGCCTTTCTGTGCGGAGTTTGCATGTTCTTCCCGTGTCCGCGTGGGTTTCCTCCGGGTGCTCCGGTTTCCCCCACAGTCCAAAGACATGCAGGTTAGGTTAACTGGTGACTCTAAATTGACCGTAGGTGTGAATGTGAGTGTGAATGGTTGTCTGGGTCTATGTGTCAGCCCTGTGATGACCTGGCGACTTGTCCAGGGTGTACCCCGCCTTTCGCCCGTAGTCAGCTGGGATAGGCTCCAGCTTGCCTGCGACCCTGTAGAACAGGATAAAGCGGCTACAGATAATGAGATGAGATGAGAAGTCCTAAGTTTAATTCAACCTTGGTAGCAATTCTCCTGTTTACATTTAAAGCCATATAAACTACAGATGACTGTTTGAATGTTTAATTTTAATTAAAGCCTTCAGCTTTTACACACTAGGCCTGGAAGCACATGGCTAGTTAGAAATTCTTTTGTTCAGTTAGCTCACAAGCTAAAACTGCTTACACACACACGTGCTCACTAAACTTTGAGGATTCCCCTCCTCCAAGATTGCAGATAGCACGTCCTGGTACGGACACATTCCAACTTCGAGAGAGAGCCAAGGTCTCTCTCTCTTTTCTCACACACACACACACACTCTGTCTCATCTCATCTCATTATCTCTAGCCGCTTTATCCTGTCCTACAGGGTCGCAGGCAAGCTGGAGCCTATCCCAGCTGACTACGGGCGAAAGGCAGGGTACACCCTGGACAAGTCGCCAGGTCATCACAGGGCTGACACATAGACACAGACAACCATTCACACTCACATTCACACTACGGTCAATTTAGAGTCACCAGTTAACCTAACCTGCATGTCTTTGGACTGTGGGGGAAACCGGAGCACCCGGAGGAAACCCACGTGGACACGGGGAGAACATGCAAACTCCGCACAGAAAGGCCCTCGCCGGCCACGGGGCTCGAACCCGGACCTTCTTGCTGTGAGGCGACAGCGCTAACCACTACACCACCGTGCCACCCCCACACTCTCTGTTTACAGAAGATTTCAATTCTGCTGCTATTAGATTGTTCAATTTTTCCTTTTTTTATTAAAATTTTTATTATCTTTTTAATAATAAACTCCATTATTGAAATTGTGTCATTGTCTGTTGTTCTAAATACTTGAAGTCGCCCACATTGTCAAAGAACTCCTAAGGTGTATGAATAATTAATTAGATGCAGTTCGGTAAGTGATAAATTTGAATTATCAAATTTTAAACGATTCTTCAATTGATTCACTAAATGATTCATTGAATGATTCACTTCAAACGATTCAAATGAGACTGATTCTATGGTATGATTCAATTCAAATGAGTCAAATTAAACGATTCAATAGGATTGATTCATTTTAACTATTAACCTTCAAATTTAATGAGACTGATTTCATGTAATTATTAAAGAGTGATCATTTGATACCAATCTACATATCCATAATCATTAATTACACCTACAAGAGAAATCAACAACAGATATCAAAATCAAAACCGAACACTAAACAAATTTTTATTTACTTATTTATTTAATTTATTGTTTGATTTTTTTCCCCTTTTGTGATGGTCACGGAGGTGATCTGATCCATTTTAGCTGCCGGAACACCGAATGAAATGAAAATAGCTGCCGGATTGGACAACAGAGGTTCCGGATCTTGTTCCGTCATGTTCTGGCTCAAATTAAGCCCTGGCTACACCGGCCTTTCATCAAACCCCCCATCAACCAGCACGACCAGAGTACACACCAACACATGCGCACACCACACAGCAACCGTCCTTTTCATACAGACGTGCACTGTTGCTTGATGATGCAGAGGAAAACTGAACTGTGCTTCTTCTTTGTTTGATTGTTGTGTTTAATTTTCTGAAAACTTTGTTTTCAGAAAACAAACTTTATGTTTATGCACCTTATGTTTTTACACAGTCTGTTCACTGCACCTCACAGTTTTACTTTGCACTCCAATTATACCTCTTATTTATACATTTTTGTATTGCATTTTTGAAATGTCTAGGTTGTCCTCTTTACTTCATTGTGTTGTTACTGTGTGTAATGCTGCTGCTACACTGCAGTTTCCCAGCTTGGGATCAATAGAGTCTATCTATCTATCTATCTATCTATCTATCTATCTATCTATCTATCTATCTATCTATCTACCATATGCACATTAGCAGGGATGTGCTGTCATTAAAAAAAAGACGACTTTTTCTCGTGGTTGAAGTCATTTTGTTTATTTTTCACAAGACACACAGTTCACAACACTTTCAAAATGGCATGAGTAATACATAAAGGGGCATCAGATCCTACAAAAAGACCAGTAGGTCATCTAATCAGTTTGCGGTTACTACTTTTTTTTAAGGGTCAGGTACTTGGTGATCACTCTCCTCACTCTCTTTGCCTCTCCCTCATTACAGTCAGTGAGGTAGTTGTTACACTCTGTCGGAGGCTGTGTGTCACCCTGTATTGTTCCAAACATGGACTGTTCATCTAAAGTCTCTTTACTGACCTCACAGAAATTGTGGAGAACAAAGCAGGCATAAATGACATGGGGCAGGTCATCCATGTTAATGTCCATGGGCCTTCCCAGTGCAGCAAATCTGGCCTTTAGGCGACCAAAAGCACACTCAATGACCATGCGCGCCCTACACAAACAGTCCAAAGTACTGCTCCTGAGGTGTGGAGCCACCGTTTGAGTACTCCTTCATCAAGTAAGGCAGCAGAGGGTAGGCAGGGTCACCAAGAAGAAAAACTGGTATTGCCTCCTCGTCGTCCACAATCTGTTTTTTCAGAGCAGGAATCTTGCCAGTCTTCAGATACATGTTTACCTTGGAGTTAGCAAACACCTGTGCGTTGTGCACACTTCCAGGCCACTTTATGACAACGTCCATGAATCTGTATTTGTAATCACAGACGGCTTGCACATTAAGGGAATGCTTTCCTTTGTGGTTAATGTAAGCCCTGGAGTTGGCGGATGGCTGCTTAATGTCGATGTGGGTGCCGTCGACTGCTCCCAAACACTGCGGCATGCCATGAGCACGGTGGAATCCTAAAACCAGGTCCTCTGCTTCGGGCTCCGTAAAAGGAAGCTTAACATATTTTGGGCCCAGTTGGATGGCGATGGCTTTACATGTCTGCCTAACAATAACAGAAACAACCTCTCGCGACACGCCAAATGCATTAGCGGTTCTCCGTAGCCTCCCCTCGTTGCCCAAGTAGTACAGGGTTATTGCAACTCGTTTCAACAGATCGATCGGTGCCCTCATATTCGTTCGATATACTCTGATATACGGACGGAGTTCTTCGGTCAGGGCGACGAGAGAAGCTCTGGACATGCGGAAATTCTCCCTCCACTCATTATCCACAACCACGCCAGTAACAAAGTTGTCCCACCAGCTGCTAGTTCGGCCAGGCCTTATCCAAAACTTTCTCCTGGTGGCCCTTCTGGTTACTCCGCGAGGTGGATCCAAGAGCATGTGGCGAATGTTGTTCTCCATGTTCTTTTGTTGCTCCTCGCAATAATATAAAAGCAGAAGGTTTTGTTGTAGCAGCCGTAATAGACCGAGTTGTTTTTGCAGTATGAGCACAAGCCTGTAGTCCGCCATTGTTATGATGCGTCTAGTGGTGGCAGCTGAGGTTAAAGGTTAGAGAGGCGGGGCTTATACGTCATCGTTTCTGAAAAAATCCGCATTCGCCGCCCAGACGACTCCGGGCTATCCCGCGTTTTAGGATTTTCCCACTCTGGGACCCGTTTTCAAAAAATACTGGTTTCACACCTTGAAAAAGCCAGATCCGTCTGGACACAAGGCCGAAACGATAAAGTATTTATGCGGATTCGACAAAAACGTACTCGTGTGGACGGGCCCTTAGTCGCTGTGAACTTGGCAGATCGCTAACAGAGTTCTTCAATCAACACTGAGTCAGCAGGTGAGTTTCTCAATGTTTACTGTTGAATCACTGTGAAACTGCAATATAAAAATAAAAAATTAAATGTTACATGTTGTTTGACTTTGTTATTTAACACAATTATCATACACAACACAAACAAGTTCAATTTCTCATTAACTGACCACAGCAAACAATTAGCGATTAGCTTAATGCTAACGTTACATTGAAAAAGCCATCGACAGGCTAGCGCATTAGCATCGCTCCGTTTTTAAAGTTTTCCCACATCAAATCTGAGCTGTTTCTGAAACTTTAACAGGTGAGTTCAACACAAAACCAACCAACACTCACAGACACATGCATTCCAGGCTTCAGCTGAGAAAATAAAGGAGTAAAAAACCAACAGCAGCAGCTTCACTCCAAGCCCGCTGCCCGTGAAAAGGAACCAATCAGCGAGTCGAAAGAGACTCACAGCACGGCACAAGCCCCGCCCTCCCTTAAAGGGGCAGCACAACTATTACTGAGTGTTCCGACTGATTCACAAATCACAGCAAAGGAAGGAGGACAAGGACAGAGACTGAAGATCTTAATTAATTTACTCAGAGAAAATAGAAATATTTACAAAATGAATCTATGGCGTGAGTAAGGTAATTAATCAGTAGTGTTAGACAGTGCAGGCATGTGATGATAGTATAGCATGGAACCCCCCCCCACACACACACACACACCCACCCACAACCACACACACGGTGACGTCTCTGTTCAAAAGGATCCAGCTGTTGGGGGTGGAGTCTAGCTGTGTTTACCTTTCTGGATTTTAATATTTGGAAGTGGTATATTTAAAGCCATTAAATACAGCAAGTTATTGCTTCTTGGCCTTTTGGTTAAGATGAAGTGTAGTATCTGTTCTTATCAGTTTAATGTTTGCTGAATTCTCTAAATGTGAAAGTGATATTAAACAGATTTATTTCAGAACACAAAGCTGGAATAGGAGCTTGCTCCACACATCAATCTAGTATTGCAGTATCTCCAAAAATAGTGCCCTTGTTAAAAAAAACCACCCTTTTTCTTTTAATAAATCAGCTTGATGTGCTCTTCAAATAAGAATGGTAAATGGATGCTTTACAGCAGGAAGCTAAAATGAGGGCTTGCTTCTTCTATTCCGCATCCGCATGGTATCTCAGGGTTTTTTCTAGAAAAATTTAGTATGAGGGCGCTCACCATGGCGGGGGGTGCCGGTTGTCCCCCGTGCAAAGCCTTTGAAAAATGCTCCAGTGGGACATTCTGAGGCTATCTGAGAGGGAAATTGTAACAAATTGTCTGTCAACATTGAAAAAGAAAGAAGCAAGGCCAAATAAAAAAAAAAATAGTGTGTTTCCGGTAACCCGACCGATCGAGAATTTCCGCGTCGAAATTGCCGACCGTAAAGTTTTTATTACAAATTTCCCTCGATATTTTAGTGTAAGCGGCGTTGGTTTGTCATAATTTTTTGTTTCAACGCATTCAAGTTGTGAAAGAAACGATAAAAAGTAAAATGTTTCGCCACTTCTATCAGCCCTCCTGCATAAACTGAGCCGAGCCGCCATTTTGAATCCTCATTCAAGGCTGTAATGCAAATTGCTTCCTTTTCAGTATACAAGTGCACTTCCATCGCAGGGAAAAACACTACATTTTGCCGCCTATGTAGTCCCCTATTTATACAAATAGGAGTCATTCAGGATTCAGCCATGTTTTTGCTCGACCCAAGTTCTACAGTAGGCTAGGCTAGGCCGTCTGCTTTTAATGGAAGTAGCCTAGCCAGGACATTATTTTCACATTATTACATGAAAATATCATGAAATATCGCTTCTGTAGATCATAACTCGAACTCTCGCAATATTTTTTTTTATTCGTTTAAAGATTTAAAACACTTATTTTATTATGATGTGTGGTATAAAGGATTCTGTGCCAAAATACTATTTTGTAAGATGTTTACTTGTGTTAATTTTTTCGAACAAAATAAAAAAAAATTAAGAAAAAAAACCTTTCCTACCTAATTTCATGTTACCGGAAACACACTTTTTTTTTTGGCCTAATCTTCTTCTGCCCCGGACAGTCTTTGGCTTTCTTCCGTTTCGTGCCGCGGGATGACATCTTTAAATGCCCAAGTGTCAACAAAAACAACTCGCGAACTACTTCTGTCAAAAGCTCCCGCACCGGTGGGTGAAAGGTCATTCAGTCTCGAGAAATCTCGCTCTACAAGTCAGCTGACCTTGTATGTAACCCATGTCAAATCTCGCGAGAGCAGCCGCAACAAGTAAACAACTAAACAACATGGCGCCTCAGTCTGGAAAACACCAATTCGGATTGTTTTTGCACCGTCTGGCGGTGTATCTACTATGATTAGAATATTTTTGGAGCAATTATAACGTATTTGATGATCAGACACATTGTCACGTAGTGTTGCTGGGATGTTTTCACGGAGTCGGTAAGGGGGCGCACGCCGAGAGTAAGAGGGCGCAGCGCCCCTGTTCCCCCGTTTAGACGAAAGCCTGGTATCTCATTGCATCACTTCTGTGGAGGATGGCCCCATGTGGACAGTTGAAAGTCATACTTGGAAGATGCTCTGGACTCTTACAGTAATGCTTTTATGGCTGAGAACTACAGTTGACTTGCTAACTTTAGGATTATAGTTGTTATGAACAGTTTTGCACTCAAGTTTCCATCAATGAAGAGTTTATAACATCAACGAAACTGACTTAATGTTAAAACTGTTAATGTTATAGTCATGTTGTCTGTTGTTGCCCAAATGAGGATGGGTTCCCTTTTGAGTCTGGTTCCTCTCGAGGTTTCTTCCTCATGTCGTCTGAGGGAGTTTTTCCTCGCCACCTTCGCCACAGGCTTGCTCATTGGGGATAGATTAGGGATAAAATTAGCTCATGTTTTAAAGGAACAGTCCACCGTACTTCCATAATGAAATAAGTTCTTCTCTGAATTGAGACAAGCTGATCCATACCTCTCCGAGCTTTTTTTTTTTTTAATATTTTTTTTGGGCTTTTTTATTGGATAGGACAGTGTAGAGACAGGAAATGAGCGGGAGAGAGAGACAGGGAGGGATCGGGAAATGACCTCGGGCCGGAATCGAACCCGAGTCCCCGGATTTATGGTATGGCGCCTTATCCACCTGAGCCACGACTGAAGATGGTGAAGATGCTGAAGATTGGCTCGTGGCGGATCCGGAGCCATATCTATTTGAACCAGAATATACCGAGGAGGAGCTAGCCCAAATGGACCGTATGAGGGAAGAAACACATGAAGATGAACAGGCTGGAGCCATCGTGAGGACACGGGCAAACAGCAGTTGGTGGTGCAAGTGTGACTGTTGTGAACAGATGCCGACTGAGGCCAAGTTTACATTAGACCGTATCTGTCTCGTTTTCTTCGCGGATGCACTGTCCGTTCACATGAAAACACCGGGAAACGCCGGGAAATGGGAATCCACCAGGGCCCACGTATTCAACCCAGTTCGTGTCTGGTCCGGTGCTGTGTAAACATTGAGGATACGCGGATACGCTGTGCTGAGCTCTAGCTGACGTCGTCATTGGACATCACTGTGACATCCACCTTCCTGATTCGCTGGCGTTGGTCATGTGACGTAACTGCTGAAAAACGGCACGGACTTCCGCCTTGTATCACTTTTCATTAAAGAGTATAAAAGTATAAAAATACTGCAAATACTGATGCAAATACTGCCCATTGTGTAGTTATGATTGTCTTTAGGCTTGCCATCCTTCCACTTGCAAGTGGTAAGTGACTTGCGCATGCCCGATATGCACTGGGATCACACACACAGCGGCTCAGTCCCGAATCACTGCTCGTGCGCTTCACTCGCCGGAGTGCGCACCCTCCAGAGGGCACTCGCTGTTCAGGGCGGAGTGATTTGGAGCGCAGGATGCCTGCGGAGCCGAGCCGCTGAGGAGAAATTTACACATTACACATTTACACATTTCAACTTACGTGCCGTCTAATTAGTCATGTGATTAGCGTATCCGTGTATTGGCGTTGCTGTGTGCACGCTAATCATTTTTAAAAACGTTAATCTGATGATCCGCTGATACGGTCTAATGTAAACCCCACCTGAAATAGAGAGTTTGTGCTGTGCTGAATGGGACCAGGTGCTACCATCTGTACATCTAGAAGACCCTACGCATTGTGTCGCGGCAACAGATGCGTTTGCAGCGATGATTTACCCGTCAGTAGTGGGCTTTTTCTTCAGACGTGACAAAGTCAATTGGAGGAAACAACACACGCCGAGTGGTCCTGATGGCCAGCTATCCCCAGAGTAATGCCGCTTTTCCACTACCAACGCGGCTGAGTAGGGCTGAGCCGTGCCGTGCTGAGTTGGGCTGAGTCGAGCTGAGTGGGGCTGTTGGAGTTGCATTTCGACTACAACCGCGCTGAACCGTGCTGGCTGGAAGTGGGTGGACACAATGGGTGGAGTTAGCAAAAGTGTGTGGACGTCACATGATGTTGTTAGGCGGTGCAAACAGTGACATCAGTGACCTTTTAAGCTGTAGCCTCACGACCTGGATAATAAACAATAAACATTGAGTCGTTAGTGTTGCTGGTCTTGGTGCTGTGGCTTGTTGTCACCGCCAACGCCAACAGATACTGGCAAGAGCGTATAGATGAGGCGAGGCGCATAAGGCTTCAGAAATTCTCGTAATTCGTAATTCTTCTTCTTCTGGGTTTACGGTGTTTACAGATCCCAGCGTGCTCGCGGGGCGTGTGTGGGCATGTGAGGACACTCCTCCTCACCAATCAGTGCACAGGGGAGTGTCTCCTCACGCCCCTAGCCCCACTCGGCTCGGTTTGGCTCGCTTCAGCCCTACTCCAAAACAGTGTGAGTTTTGGGTGCTGAGCAGGGCTGAAGCGAGCTGAGTTGTGCTGTTCTGAGGTAGTCGAAACGCGAGCCGTGTCGGGCTGAAGTGAGCTGAAGCAAGCTGAAGTGAGCTGAAAAAGGGTAGTGGAAAAGGGCCATAAGTGCTCTCTGAAACCCTTGAACCATGTTTGTAATTTCACCGTTTGTCAGTAGGCCTACATGTATTTATCATCTCCCTGTTTTCTTAGGCTACATCCACACGACAACAGCAACGAGATGTTATTTAAAAAAATATCGCGTCCAAATGGGCAATGATCAGTAAAATATCAGGTCCATATGGCAACGCAATGCTTGCTGAAAACGATGCAATACACATGCCACACCTCTAGGGGCGCTGTAAGACGGTCCCTTCGGAGACACCAGAACAATAGAAGAAGTAAGGACGCATGCGCATAAACTATTATGCGCGAGACTTCATATTAGCCACAAAGTCAGAAAAATCTGTTCGTAAAATTACATTATAATGACCAAATACAATGAAAACTATTTTTCCAGTCTCACCTGTGAAAGGTAATCCCATGTGATCTCGTTTGGACGGTAAACCTGTTGGTACAGTTAAACGCAGCACATGAATGAGGCATCTTTATTCTCCGCTTTGACCCATCCAATATGGCGGTGAGGATGATGTATGATTCTACGCGGAAGGCTGCGTCTTTAATGGTCCGGAATAAATTGAATGCTACACGTTGATGGATTAGTTTGTTCTTCTACGCCCTTTTTGAGGAATGTATTGTAGGACTTAAACCAACATCTGAAGAGGTGAGATCGCTCCTTTTTTTCCCTATTTTTGCTGGCGGCATTGACTCTCTCTCACTTTGCACCATTACACAATAAATATTCACAGTGAAAATATTTTGTAAGCGCGTTTCATGAACCAAGTTATAGGATTTGTTGACAACTCGCATCGAGTTCGTTACACTTCTACCCGGTGTGAAGCACTCACAGTCATGTGGTTGTGACGTCATCATAAATAAATCCGTTCTACTCATCCAGACGACTTCGCAATGGCAACGTTGCCAGATCTTTCCACTTTGGAACCCGTTCTCAAAAGATTGCGTTTTGGGGCACCCAAAATGCCGGTGCCATGTGGACGCCAGGCCGAAATGATAAACAATTGTATCGGATTCACCTGAATCCGTTGCCGTGTGGACAGGGCCTTAGTCAACAAAGGTTGGTGTCCTACCGAATCGTGTTGGAATGGGGACTGCGTGGTGAAACCTTGGGTAGAGGACATCGCAAACCATTGCCGTCATGTGTCGTCGGGGCTATACGACAGCGATATCCCTCTGAGTCCGGTGTGTATCTTGGATTCCAGGAAGTGCACGAAGCTATGGATATGTAGAAACTGGACTGTGGTAACTGGGCTGTATCTGTGCTGGGCCCCTGACGTTTCTGATGCAGGTTCGCTTCTCGTTATTACATGCTTCAGACATACAGTATGTGGGACATTTGCACTGCAGCCTTTGCCAGTCTGTATATTGTAGACCTACCAACTTTTATGTGGCTTTGATAGTTAGCCAGAGCCTGTGTATTGCCATGTAATCACAGAAGTAGGATGATGACATTTCTGTATCTGTAAATATTATATCCAAATAAACATGGAGCATACCACACTGTTACTTTTCTTCTTTCCTACATCAGGTGGATATCATAGTAGTTTTGACATGCAACATCCAGGCTCTTTCTGCTCAGTTTATCTTCAAACAAATATTTACCTCAGTAAACATGCCTGCCTGGAGAACATGTGGTCTGTAAGATATGTTCAAACCTACATGAAGTCTGACACTAAGCAAAAACACAATTTATGACCATAAACAGATTGCTTGCATAACATTTACAATAATTTACACGAGCTTTATACACTTAGGTACATTTTGGACCTGGGTAGGCAAACCTCATAAGTGATATGAGAAAACAACCTCAGTCAAATCATATTGTGATGAGTGTAATTTATTTACAGGTGTAAAAAATGGAGTTCAGGAGTATTCAAAAACAATAATAAATAAAATTTTTACAACATATGGGTGGAGAGATTGCAGCGGTATGGTGGAAAAAACCCTCACCCCAACTGATACTGGAATAATAAGAGGAGCGACCAATTACTGTATACCCCATGTCAGTTTTGCAGCAGACATTCTGAAAACGCTGAGAGAAAACCAAGTGCAGAGAAGAGGAGAAAACACACAGGCGCACGCACGCACACACACACACACACACACACACACACACACACACACACACACACACACACACACACAAAACAAAACAGCAAGTCAGTTACAGATGTCTTTCAATAATGTTTGTTGGCAGTTGAAACCCAGTTAGTCCTTCTTTGATGGGCCTTGGAATCTCGAGGTGTGTGATTTCTTGGCCTCCTCTTTCCTGGGCTTTAGTACTGGAGCAATGTTGGCAGGCAGTTGAGGTATTTGCATATGAAATGGCTTGTCCTTGGGTCGGACTGAGGGGTCAAGTCTTCTTTGAAGCACTCGTTCCATGAGATCATCTCTGAATGTCTGCGTTGTCTCCGCATATATTGGTCTTGAAATCCAATGACCCGTTTGCTTTTTGTGGACAACATTGGTTCTTAGGAGGCCTGAAATAAAAAACAATATGAACATAGGTGGTCAAAATACAGAAGGTTGTCACTTCTAAATGTATCCCATCACACATTTGTTGGGACTATGGTCTGACACTAAGCAAAAACACAATTTATGACCATAAACAGATTGCTTGCATAACATTTACAATAATTTACACGAGCTTTATACACTTAGGTACATTTTGGACCTGGGTAGGCAAACCTCATAAGTGATATGAGAAAACAACCTCAGTCAAATCATATTGTGATAAGAGTGTAATTTATTTACAGGTGTAAAAAATGGAGTTCAGGAGTATTCAAAAACAATAATAAATAAAATTTTTACAACATATGGGTGGAGAGATTGCAGCGGTATGGTGGAAAAAACCCTCACCCCAACTGATACTGGAATAATAAGAGGAGCGACCAATTACTGTATACCCCATGTCAGTTTTGCAGCAGACATTCTGAAAACGCTGAGAGAAAACCAAGTGCAGAGAAGAGGAGAAAACACACAGGCGCACACACACGCACACACACACACACACACACACACACACACACACACAAAACAAAACAGCAAGTCAGTTACAGATGTCTTTCAATAATGTTTGTTGGCAGTTGAAACCCAGTTAGTCCTTCTTTGATGGGCCTTGGAATCTCGAGGTGTGTGATTTCTTGGCCTCCTCTTTCCTGGGCTTTAGTACTGGAGCAATGTTGGCAGGCAGTTGAGGTATTTGCATATGAAATGGCTTGTCCTTGGGTCGGACTGAGGGGTCAAGTCTTCTTTGAAGCACTCGTTCCATGAGATCATCTCTGAATGTCTGCGTTGTCTCCGCATATATTGGTCTTGAAATCCAATGACCCGTTTGCTTTTTGTGGACAACATTGGTTCTTAGGAGGCCTGAAATAAAAAACAATATAAACATAGGTGGTCAAAATACAGAAGGTTGTCACTTCTAAATGTATCCCATCACACATTTGTTGGGACTATGGTCTTGAGAGGCCTGCAATTAAAAAAAAAAAAATCTCCTTCTCACCCCCGGGGGGGGGGTTGGTATCCATGTCATCCTCAAGCTCGGGTCCTCTACCAGAGGCCTGGGAGTTTGAGGGTTCTGCGCAGTATCTTCGATGTTCCTAGGACTGCGCTCTTCTGGACTGAGGCTTCAGATGTTGTTCCTGGGATTTGCTGGAGCCACCCTCCCAGTTTGGGGGTTACTGCCCCAAGTGCCCCCACTACCACGGGGACCACGCAACACTTGACCTTCCACATCCGTTCCAGCTGCTCTTTCAACCCTTGATACTTCTCAAGTTTCTCATGTTCCTTCTTCCTGATGTTGGCGTCAGCTGGGATCGCCACATCTATCACCACCACCCTCTTCTGCTCTTTGTCCATCACCACTATGTCCGGTTGGTTAGCCAGGATCTGTTTGTCAGTCTGGAAGCTGAAGTCCCACAGAACCTTGGCCCTGTTGTTCTCAGCCACCTTCTGTGGTATGGCCCATTGGGACTTGGGTACTTTTATTCCATACTGGTTGCAGATGTTCCTGTATACTATCCCAGCCACTTGGTTGTGCCTCTCCATGTACGCTGATCCAGCTAGCATCTTACACCCTGCTACTATGTGCTGGACTGTTTCAGGGGCTTCTTTATATATATATAAAGGGGCTTCAGGATATATATAAGGTCAAAATATAGTACGTTATTGTTTCTAAAATTATGATGTCACCCATTTTTGGGGACTATTTCCCAGGCATATTTTCCTGAAAAGGTTGAAATAACACCGGTCAGTCATATCGGTAACATATGTGATGGTCATGATCCTGAAGGCAGATATGTGTTATTGCAGTTATTACACTATTTTAGTAGTGTAGTACTTGTGGTACCAGTGTACCCACCTCCTGCAGTTCTTGCTTGTTCCCGTTCTCTTGAGTGATTCTCATTGTGGTCCATGATTGCAAGTATAGTGCGTGCCTTTATTGCAGGGTATTCAAAATGAAGTCGCTTTGGGCAGTACTTCAAAAGTGCATTGTGAAACACCTCAAGTTGTCCTGAAACATAAAAAACAAAACAGAAGAAAGGCTCTAATGAGTTTGGGTAATATGTTTCAGGTTTACTTTCAATATGTTGAAGGAATATCAATATGTTGAAGGAATATCAGTAATGTCTCCTATTTGCACTTTTAGGTTTTGCTTTATTTCGGCATTTCAGTTGTTGGCCCCAAGCGTCAGCCCCCCCAGGAGACTACCTTTGCACCTATTGTTGCTATGGACCCTTTTCACGTGATGTCACGACAAATGCGGCCGCCATTTGGGACATGTACTACCAGTAGTTTACCACAGCCAGCATTGAGGAACGGCAGCAAAGAAAGTGTTTATTTTCAGCAAGACTTCCATCATGCCACTATGTTGTTGTGCACCTGGATGTAGTAACCATCAACAAACAAGGCAAGGGTTATCATTTTATCGGATCCCGGTAGTTGCTGACCGACGGAGAAGATGGATAGCGGCATACCAACGCTTGTGTAGTGACCACTTTGTTGGAGGTAAGACGAATAAAATTAGCCAGAAAAGGCATTACATCGCTGTTAACATTCCATTCTAGTTTACTGTAATTATGATCTGGCAGCTATTTACACCGGATCCAGTGTAAATAGCCGCCGGAGCCAACATCTGAGGTTCCGGAGTGCGCTCGCTCCGCGGCCCGGCTGGAGCCGGCGGCCGCGGAGCCGGCGCGCGCTTGCTCGCAGCCCGGCCGGACGTTGGCTCCGGCAGCTATTTACACTGGATCCGGTGTAAAGAGCTGCCAGATCATAATTACAGTAAACTAGTAAATACAGTTTTCTGCATCTCGCTCCTTTTTCTTTTATGTTTGTCGCCTTCCTCGCATTCAAACCGATTTGAGCCGAAGTCCACTACATGTCCAAAATGGCGGTCGCGTTTACGAAGGTCACGTGACTGAAAAGGGTCCATAGGTGTGACCTCCTGTCAATAGGGGTAAATTGCCCATCTCTTAATCCCCCCCCAGCCGTTAATGGCCATTCTCCTGCGCACAATAGATAGCCCTCAGCCTGTGTCTATGTTCTCGTTAGTAGGTAGAACTGGAATTTTTCAAACCTGGTAAAGTTTGTAAATTTGGGGCTACACCCCCCTGGTCTCATGATGTGGACATTTTCTGTGTTTCTCAGAAGTCTTTGTCTTTCCTTTGATGAATCATCCAAAGAATAACACCTGAATCAAGTTTGTCTATTAGAAACTAATGCCATGTACACACGTAGCCGGGTATTTTTAAAACCGAACATTTCCCCCCCCTCCGTTTATAAAAATGTTTTATCCACACCACCTCGTCTTCGAAAAAAATCCCTTCCACACATAACCGAACATCTGCGTTTTCAATCACATTCATAAGCATTCCAAACCTGTAGATGGTTATTTCCCCAAATCCTACCCCCTAATCACATCGCCTGTGCTCTTGGAGCAGTAGTTGGGCTTCTAAAATTAAACATGTAAATAGCACCCGCACAATAATTAACGCTTTCAAGGCACTACTCCGATCCATTACTCTTTAGCTAGCCGCACACTACGCCGATTTTCAGCATACCGAGCCAACTGAAGTCGCGAGTCAGGCGTAAAGACTAGTTTTTGATGGTACCGACTCATCTCACAGCTGATTCGAAAAACTAATCGGGAGCCAGACTGATCGGCTAGAGTCGCTAGCAATAGCCAATCATATCTTTCGCATATAACACGTGACATCATTAAACACAATTTCTAGTGCGAGAAATACGTGTTGGTAGCACCTAATGCAGGTATATACTGTAATTCCATAGACTGAAGCTTTATCCATAGACACAGTGGGCTGGAAAGCCACTCTGCTCAAGTTGTGTGGCTGAATTCCAAATCGCTTTAACTCCCCTATATAAGTGCACTATTTAAGGTTGGAAATAATAGCTCATGCAGCCTAGATAGTACGCTACATATTCCATGTTGTGTCATTTGTAATTCAGCCTGTAGCATCTTCAAGTGTTGGATTTAACAGTAACTATATCCAATAGCCAATCACAAAGCTATTAAGTTGTCACGTGTCGCTTCAATCGCGACTGCACTCGTCAACAGTCGGGGGGTATGTGCGTGCCCTGTCGGGAGTCGGCTCTGAAATGGGTCGGTTTGGTACCGCGTGGATCGCCGCTTAATCTGGCTTCTGCAGTAAACAAAGGTCGCACGTTTGACGTCAGGGCAGAGTTGTCATTTTTTTGGCGCAGATTGTGACGTTCTAAAACGCAAAACTCCGGTTATCTCTGTCTACACGAAAAGGCATACACGGAGTTTTCAAAAATCTTCACTTTGCCCGGAGTTTTTTTAAATATTCGTTTTTGATGTGTTTTCATGTGGATGACAGGCCAAAACGTAGAAAAATATCTTCGATTTAGCAGATACCCGGCTACGTGTGGACGGGGTCTAAGTCTGCAGAGTTTTATCAGTGGCACAAACTTACCACCAGGATTTACAGTGAAAGGGAAAGGTGGAGGGATCGCAAATATATTCAAAGTCTCTTTTCAATGTAGACAATCCTCACTTGGTGATTTTATGTCCTTTGAACACTTATGTGCACTTGTTACATGCTCTCCTAACTATTAACTATTTACAGGCCTCCGAGACATTCAGCCAAAGTCTTTCTTGAAGAGTTTGGTGAATTGTTATCAGTCATTTGCTTAGAGTTTGATTGTCTTATTATATCTGGGGATTTTAACTTGCATGTAGATAATACTGATAACATTTATGCCAAAGAACTATTTGCAATTATTGATAACTTTAACCTAGTACAACATGTACAGGGACCGACCCACTCTCGTGGTCATACTCTTGACCTCGTCATCACAAAGGGTCTTACTGTTTCTTATACTGTTGTTGACCTGGCCTTATCTGATCATTTCTGTGTTTTCTTTGAAGTTTCTATGGCTACGTTTACACTAGACCGTATCTGTCTCGTTTTCTTCGCGGATGCACTGTCCGTTTACATTAACCCCCCTGAAAAAGCGGGGAAACGGGAATCCGCCAGCGTCCACGTATTCAATCTAGATCGTATCAGCTCCGGTGCTGTGTAAACATTGAGAATACGCGAATACGCTGTGCTGAGCTCTAGCTGGCGTCTCATTGGACAACGTCACTGTGACATCCACCTTCCTGATTCGCTGGCGTTGGTCATGTGACGCGACTGCTGAAAAACGGCGCAGACTTCCGCCTTGTATCACCTTTCATTAAAGAGTATAAAAGTATGAAAATACTGCAAATACTGATGCAAATACTGCCCATTGTGTAGTTATGATTGTCTTTAGGCTTGCCATCCTTCCACTTGCAAGTAATAAGTGATATGCGCTGGGATCTCACACACAGCGGCTCAGTCCCGAATCGTGGCTTGTTCACTTCACTCGCGCGCTCTGTGAGCTGCGCAGGGCCGGAGTGCACACCCTCCAGAGGGCACTCGCTGTTCAGGGCGGAGTGATTTGGAGCGCAGGATGCCTGCGGAGCCGAGCGTATCCGCGTATTGGTGTTGCTGTGTGCACGGCTAACGGTTTTAGTGTAAACGCGAATCGTTTTAAGAACATTAATCTGATGATCCGCTGATTCGACGTAATGTAAACGTAGCCTAAGTCTCCTCACATTCAGAATAGCTCAACGACTATAGGCAGGAGAGTCATAAACGACAACACATGTGCTCTTTTTAAGCAAGCTCTCTGTCAGAACTCAACCAAAATGTCAGACTCTGTAGATGATTTACTGGAATTTTTTAATTTAAATATGACCCAAATTATGGATGATATTGCTCCATTCAAAATCAAAAGAATCAATGATAAGCAGAAAGCACCATGGAAGCAGTACCCGGCTGTTAAACTGCTAAAGAGAGAATGTAGAAAGACTGAAAGAAAATGGCGCAAATCTAAACTTCACATCCATTATCAAATCCATAAAGAGATGCTTTGTAATTATAATTATGAAATTCGTAAAGCAAGACAGTCTTTCTTCTCCAATATCATCAGCAGGAATATGAACAATGCCCGTGTGCTATTTTCAACAGTAGAGAAGCTAACTAATCCCCCACCACAATTAGCACCTGAACTTCTCTCAGTTAATAAATGCAATGAGTTTGCATCCTTCTTCAAAGGTAAAATTGATAAAATACGGCAGAATATTTCTCATAATATATCTCAGTTGCAAAAAATTGAAAAGCTGCAATCACCAATGACACAGATAGATAACTTTAACACAATGTCAGAATTTTGTTTAATTGATTATGAGACTCTTGAAAAAACTGTACAAAATCTCAGTTCCTCAACATCTGAACTGGACATTCTGCCCACCAACTTTTTTAAGTCTGTTCTTCATCTTATAATTACAGATGTGCTTCAAATTATAAATACATCCTTGGAGACTGGTGTTGTTCCTGTGTCCCTAAAAAAAGCTGTTGTAAAGCCCCTTCTTAAAAAAAATAATCTGGATCCTTCAGTGTTAAATAATTACAGGCCAATATCAAATCTACCATTTATCGGGAAAATCCTGGAAAAAATTGTCTTCAATCAATTAACTGCCTTCTTGATATCAAACAGCCGTTTTGATAATTTTCAGTCAGGATTTCGTGCCAATCATAGCACTGAAACAGCGCTGATTAAAGTTATAAATGACATACGTCTTAATACTGATGCAGGCAAAACATCGGTCCTGGTATTACTGGACCTCAGTGCAGCTTTTGATACTGTTGATCACAACATACTGCTATATCGACTTGAACACTGGGTTGGATTGACTGGTAAAGTTATCAATTGGTTAAAATCATACTTAAAAGATAGAAGCTTCTTTGTTACCCTGGGAAATTGTTCCTCAACGTCAATGCCCTTGACCTGTGGTGTCCCCCAGGGGTCGATTCTTGGACCATTACTTTTCAACCTTTATATGCTCCCACTTGGGCAAATTATCAATAAAAATTCAATTTTGTATCACTGCTATGCAGATGATACCCAAATTTATTTTGCTCTATCACCAAATGATTATGCCCCCCTTGAATGTCTCTACCAGTGTATCGATCAAATCAATAGCTGGATGTCACAAAATTTTCTTCAGCTGAACACAGATAAAACAGAAATAATTCTATTTGGAAAAAAAGATGAAAGACTCAGGATTACCACTATTCTTGACACAAAAGGGATTAAAATTAAAGAAATGGTTAAAAATCTTGGTGTTTTCATTGACAGCGAGCTAAACTTTGACAGTCACATGAAAGCAATCACTAAAACGGCATTTTATCACCTAAAAAACATTTCCAAACTAAGAGGACTTATGTCAAAACATGATCTGGAAAAACTAATACATGCCTTCATCTCTAGTAGGGTTGATTACTGCAATGGCCTTTTCACAGGCCTGCCAAAAAAGACCATCAAACGACTTCAGCTGGTTCAAAATGCAGCGGCGAGGGTTCTCACACGAACAAAAAGAACAGAGCACATTACTCCAATTCTAAGGTCCCTTCACTGGCTTCCAGTAAGCTACAGAATTGACTTTAAAGCATTGCTGCTGGTGTACAAATCTCTAAATGGTACAGGGCCCAATCTGATATGTTGCAGTGGCCTAACCCAATCAGATCTACCAGATCGCAACAGAAAAATTTACTATTAAAACCTGTTGTTAAAACAAAGTGTGGTGAAGCAGCTTTTAGCTACTATGCAGTACAGCTATGGAACCAACTCCCAGAGGACATTAAAAATGCTCCTGCTGTTGGCAGCTTCAAATCTAGGTTAAAGACCAAGCTGTTTTCAGATGCTTTCTGTTAAATAATTAATATTTTTACATTTTTTATAATCTTTTTCTCTGCATGTTTTAAATTTATTTTAACTTTATTCTATTTTATTCTGCTAGGTTTTTTTTTTCTCTTTCTCTTTCTTTTTCTCCTTTTTCTTTTTGGCATTTTAATATTTTATTTCTACTATTGTTTAATTCTTATTATTTTCTTTTAATTCTTTTAATTCTTTTAATTAATTATTTTAGAATAAAGATAAAATTATTTTATGTAATTTTATTTCTCTATTGTTTACTGTTTTTGTTTTTACTTCTGTAAAGCACATTGAACTGCCATTGTGTATGAAATGTGCTATATAAATAAACTTGCCTTGCCTTGCCTTACAGTGGAAAAAAGATAATGCATGGTTGTGGGTGATTTACAATGACTGTGCCATGACTATTATACTGTACATTAGTACTGGTCTATAATATACATGATACATACAGTACTGTTATTGTGTGGTGGAGAACTCAAGATCCTAATCACAGTCATACCCATAACTTTCGCCATGTCACTATTTTGCCTTATTAAAATCTTAGGTACACATACCTGTATGTTTGAACAGTGTCATCTGTTGAAGGTCTTTGAGGAAGCGAGTGTCCATCATCATCGACTTCAGGACTTTGTAGGAAGGGGAATTCACTTTTAGCCACCTCTTGCTTCTTTGTTGCTGTGCAGACAACTCTTTGTGGAAACATCTGTATTCCATGCCATTGTCTTCCCAGCAGTGGACCCCAGTGATGTGGTGTAGGAGAGAAATCCATCGCCTGAGCAGCTCCTGACAACATAAGAGCAGAGGCAATTTTTGAACCATCTGAAGTACAACACAGTAGCCTTCCATGTGCAACAGCAAAGGGTTGCCGTGCATTACATCCACGTCTAACTGGAATGTCAATACAGGTGTGTCTGTATGCTTGTTACCTTTGGATTTCCTTTGCAGGTGCAACAGCTCCACCACATGTGGTTGGCAACACTCCGGACCCAAGGAGCAAGATCTTTTTACTCCCTCCTGTTGGATGTCGCTACCATTTTCTTTTTAAATCCTGGACAATTACATAAAATCAATTGATAGAAATATGGATGTGCACCTATTTCTTTCAGTGTTTCCCTTTTCATTACATTGACTGGAGTGCCCCCCCCCCCTTTTCGACCACATGTGATGCATACTGATGTTTCAGCATCATTTCAGTCTGTCTGACATTTGTCATTTGTGTAATCATTTGCTAAAAAAGACATCTCAATGAAATTGGAAAAAAAAATCATTGAGAGTGCACCACACACAATCTGCAGCCTACTACATTCCTCAAGGAAACACTGTTAAAACATAATTACAAGACAATAATAGATAGTAGATATAGACTAACAGAAAACTAACCTTTTGCTACATGCCATGGGTCAAATTGATGAATGATGTTAGGATACTCCTCTCTCATAATTTTTCGGATGGAGGGATGCTGGTCAGTGGTGACCACTGTTACATCGATGCCCTCATTCAGGATGTTGTCCAGTCCTTTCCTGAAACCCGATGGTTCCATCGCAGCAGAACTTGAGGCCTGGGACACATGTGGAGCACAAATGTATGGATGAGGGAATCTGAAATGTAATTTATCTGTTGGTGACAGAGTTGTATGACAGGTGTTGCAGAACTGACCATGTTTTTGTGATAATTCACAGTCTTACCTGCATCAGCTCAAACACCACAATCTGCTTCGTTGAGTCATCCATGAAAGAGTATGTGTTGTATTTGCTGGAATGCCCGGGGCTGTCACTTCTGCCATCACCACATAGCTGCACTCCCTCACCATCCTCTAATTGGCAGATTAGTCTTGCTTTGGTGATGTCCTCCTGTGTTATGTACGCTTGTTCAATTGCTGGGAGCAGGTAAGTGTTCTGGATCACATTGTACCATGATTTGTGGGGCAACTGCAGGTTGAGAAGTCCTGCCCAGTCAGCAATATCGGTGTATGTTGCACCAGTGAAGACAATTGCAGCTTGTGTCAATAAGTTATTTTCTGGCATCCCACATACTTCGGGACATGACTCCCATTTTCCCACATGGCCACTGTTGCATTGCCATTTTATTTTTATTCTGCTGCCACAGCGCGATACAGTTTGATGGAGGTCACACATCGCAGAACGGCATTCTGGGCATCTTTGGAACAGCTCCATGAGCTTGAACTCGTTCACGATCCACTTCCTTTCCCTCCATCCTCTGGGCTGTCCAGGGAGGCCTGAGGAACTTCCTGTAGTGGAGGTTGAGGGGCTGTTATCTGGCACATAGCTGCTGTCTGCAGGATCAAGAGCAGTCTCAGAGGTCATGCTGACATCAAAGTCCGATGTTGCACTCATGTCCATCGCTGTTGCTCCAATGAGGTGTGGTTCCTGATGAAGACAAATAAAAATATGCCTCATTACTGTTACAAAGAGTAATATTTCAGTAGTAGTATTTCAGTTACATAAGTCACAACATTCATAGGCAAATACATAAAGTTCAATTGACAAGACAACAAGCAAAGATTGTAAAGCAGTGAAGGCATAGCCTACTACACCAACCATCGCTTACCTTTCCAACATTAATTTCAAACAAAGCAACTTCAAATATTACTGTAACTTCAGGCACATCAAGGCATTTACATGCATCCACACTTCTATTCATCCCAACACAAGCTTTTCCCCACACTTATCAGTGTATTCCACAGTCACTCACTCACTCACACCCACAACTAATTCCACTTACATATCTTCATACATACATTCTTACATACATACATACATACATACATACATACATACATACAGTGCATATTGTAACTTTGCAGGAAAAAAAGTTAAATAGTTTCCTTGTATTTTATGATGCTCATCTATAGCAGAACTTATAGGTCACTCACCTCATATATAAGGCTTTTTCGTGGACTATGGGTGGTGGCCATCGTTGTCGATGAAGATGCAGTGTCCTAGTAAGGAAACACATCAAAATATAAATATAGGTCGCAAGTCAATTATACCGGCATATAAAACAAGAAGATTTATTAGCTTACTGATTGCTTTGTCCACATGGGAGCCAGGACAGCTCTTTTGGGAGGACGTGCGTGTGAAGGACTGGCTAGCTGGACAGGCAAGGGTGCTCGGAATGTAGATGTTGTCTCCTCAGCTTTTTGCTTCTGGGGGGTTGAATGAGGAACACCCTCAAAAAGGTTTCTTCTGGTTCAGGCAGATCATGCTGTGCATCACTTGACTCTTCCTGTATAACACTGACAACACAGACAGATTACAAGTTTACTCTTTTCCAATACAACATAAAGCACTACAACGCTTGTCAGTTTTTACCAGGGCTTTGAACCGGTTCAAGGAACGAAAACGAAAACCGGGAACTTTTTCTATTTCACATGGAACAGAAACGAAACCAGAAACTTTATTATTTTTTATGTTCCGGAACAGAAACGCTTATTAAAAATAATGGTAACCGGTTAATACCGGTTTTTATTTCGTTCCTCAAAGTTTCTGTAGCCTACAAATAGTCATTCTTCTCCTGCGCAAGTTTCTATGACCCGCTGGGGTTCACTTCCTGTGTGACGTTCGCTGATTGAATGGAGAGAGCGGGAAGGTGGACTGCTAGTGAGTAAGTGCATTACTGAGTGTCTGAGCAAAGAAGAGCCTGAACGATGCAACCTCCCTATTGGCTGTTTGTAAAAATGTATCAGTTGTTGCCCTTCCCACGGGAATCATCGCGGGCTCGAGAGACGAGACCTGACGAGTTAGTTTGTTGGTAGCAGAACAAAATGTCTGGACACAAATCGGGTTTTCAGAAAAGGAAAGAAAATAAACGGAGGGTCGAAAATACAAAAAAGGAGGCAGAAAATGCAAAACGAGTTTTAAGGTAGGACAAATGGTTACTTTTCTGAGGCAGCCCGCCGTGGCTGCCTGCAGGCTTATTTATTATAGCCCATTTAGTTAAAATAGTTGATATAAAATGTTTATAGTTATAGTTATGTGATGGTTGTCCTGATTTAGACTGTTTTTTTTGGGGGGGGGTTGCGCGATGTTGCACCCGGGTCCAGATTAGGGCAGAACCGGCCCTGGCTACATTTCAGGTGTAGTTTGTTTTATGTATGTACGGTATGTACTTGCATAGATGTGTACTTGGTCTTCCAATATGGCGCCTAACAAAATCTCGCGGCGCGGTGACGTCATGCGGTAGCCCTCTATAGGGCCTGACTAGCCTTTGGTAACACACTAAACGAATTCTCTTTCATTTTTGGCACTTTTTCTGTTTGTGTAGATGGGAAGACATACTGAGAATCCAAATCACCAACATTTGAAATAATAATTGTTTTGAATTATTTCTTGTCTTATTTAATGAAGGTTGTAATAGAATTAGCCTACATTTGGCTTAAGCTGGATGAGACAGAGACATAATTTTATAGCCATTTGTTAAACAGCTGACAGGGAACGTAATTAACCGTTCCGGGAACGAAATTTTTTTGTTCTAACCGGTTCGGGAACGTCTATTTAATGGTGGAACCCAAAACCGGAAACGTTAAAATTCCGTTTCTGTTCGGAACGAACCAATAGGAAAAAAATTCTGGTTCAAAGCCCTGGTTTTTACATTTATCAAAGTCAGTAAGTTTTGTCACAGGGCCTTATATGGACCCTTTTCACGTGACGTCACGACAAATGTGGCCGCCATTTTGGACGTGCACTACCAGTAGTTTACCACAGGCAACATTGAGGAACAGCAGCAAAGAAAGTTTTTACTTTCAGCAAGACTTCCATCATGCCACTATATTGTTGTGCACCTGGATGTAGTAACCATCAACAAACAAGGCAAGGGTTATCATTTTATCGGATCCCGACGGAGAAGATGGATAGCGGCCATTAACAGATTGGCAGCCCTCGGCATACCAACGCTTGTGTAGTGACCACTTTGTTGGAGGTAAGACGAATAAAATTAGCCAGAAAAGGCATTACATTGCTGTTAACATTCTGTGGCGGCGAGTGTGTAACCAAATAGGTTAAAATAACCCATTGTAACCTCTTTGTTCTTCTGTAGTAGCTATTGTTGACTAGCTAATGTCAACAACATCATAGCTGGTACGTTACTGTAGCAATGTTTACGTTCAGTCATTTGGATGACTGTTAAAACCTTTCAGTCTCAAGTTTTTCCTTTACTGTATTTACTAGTTTACTGTAATTATGATCCGGCAGCTATTTACACTGGATCCAGTGTAAATAGCTGCCGGAGCCAACGTCTGAGAATTAAGCAGCGCGCTCTGGCTTGCTCGCCCTCAAATTAAGCAGCGCGCTCCGGCTTGCTCGCGGAGTGCTCCGGCCGAGGTTCCGGAGTGCGCTCCGGCTTGCTCCCCATCAAATTAAGCAGCGCGCGCCGGCTTGCTCCGGAGCAAGCCGGAGCGCGCTGCTTAATTTGAGGGCGAGCAAGCCGGAGCGCGCTGCTTAATTTGAGAGGGAGCAAGCCGGAGCGCACTCCGGAACCTCGGCCGGAGCACTCCTGGAGCAAGCCGGAGCGCGCTCCGGAACCTCTGCTGGAGCACTCCTGGAGCAAGCCGGAGCGCGCTCTGGAACCTCGGCCGGAGCACTCCTGGAGCAAGCCGGAGCGCACTCCGGAACCTCGGACGTTGGCGTGTATGTGTATGGCATGGCGATGGGTTTTTAACGACATAGGTATACAGATCATGTGGGCCGAAGTCAGGTAAAGACGAGGGCTTCGTGTACTTCCGTACGTCAGTGAACAATCCTGGTGGAAGCAGGTAAACGTCGTTCTCTAAGCCTGCTAACCTCAATTTTTGCAAATACCTCTCCCTCTGCTCGCCCTGTAAATGCCCTACGTCACTGGATAGTGAAGGTGTTTTCTGCAACTCGCTCCTTTTTCTTCTTTGTTTTTCGTTTGTCGCCTTCCTCGCATTCAAACTGATTCGAGCCGAAGTCCACTACATGTCCAAAATGGCGGTCGCGTTTACGAAGGTCACGTGACTGAAAAGGGTCTATAGACAGACAGTATCTACATTTTATGCCTCACCAGTGATAAGCCTCCCCCTCCCCCCTGCACCGTCAGTCACTGATCGCCCACCTACTGTATGGTATACGACAAGAAGTAGGCTACCCTACCAGTACATTGCCATGAACTACACACACACACACACACACTAGTTGCCTGAGACTAAAGTTTGCTCAATATTCAGGCTCTGCAGTATGGTGCTGTAGGTACACAGCATTTACTGTATGGTCAATTGAGGGAAATCTTTTTTTCAACATCATAACGGATCGAAACATCAAAAACACAAACGTCCCCCTCCCCCCTGTACCGTCGGTCACTGATAGCCCATCTACTGTTTACGACAATAGACGTAGGCTACCCCAGTACATTGCCATGAACTACACATAGGGCCTATAGTTGCCTGAGACTAAAGTTTGCTCAATATTCAGGCTTTGCAGTATGATGCTGTAGATACACAGCATTTATGGTCAATTGAGGGAAAACTTTTTTCAATATCATAATGGATTGAAACGTCAAAAACACAAACCTATCATATGAATGCAACATACAGTACATCATCAGATAACACCGTCAGACAATACAAAAGTACATCGTTAGACAAGCACAAAAACATCACACAAAGTGGCACGGTGAAGTTAGGCTACTTCTTTGTTATACCTTAGCTAAGTTACAGTATGTACCTCAATCAGTAAATTCTTATAGCAAGTCTCAGAGGTGTAATGATTTTGTAGTGAAGTTATCTGTGCTAACCGGACTCACCTACAGTAGGATAGGCTAGCTAGTGTGAATGCCACTTCCAAAAACAATAAGGTGCAAAAAAGACACTTACAATGTTGAGCGATGAGTCACTGCATTGGATGCGTAATTTCTGAATTGATGGTGTTGCCGTGTCATTCAGTCGTTTTCCAGTTGCTGTGTAGTCCTCATCTGTGAAATGTTCGGAGCAAACTCTCCAGGTCTTCACAACGTCCAGCGGTGTTGAGGGATCCAACTGTAAAGCAGCTAGCCAAACTTTCCGCCGTTTGTAATAAGTTGGAATGTTGTGAAACATCACGGGACTGTAAACCCTTGGCTTGTTGCCACAACCCAGCACGATGCATGTAATAACCATTGTTTTTTAGCCGCTCAGTTTGGCTCGCAAACAGATGATTCCTCGACTAACCTCTGACTATTACTGACCACAGCACTGATGTTTCCAGTCACATTGGCTGTGTATTGACGGAAGTCAGGGGGGCGGGGGAGAGGGGGGAGAGGGGGAAAACAGGAGTGAAGGTATCAATGCGCTGTCGAAGCACGCAGAAGGTGTTAGTACGCCTGTCATTATAGTGCGGACTTTCCATAGCATAGAAAATCGCCACGTTTCAATTTGTGTAACTGAACTTTGTTTCATGTCACTGGTCATATAAACCTATGTAAACAGGAAAACCATGGAAGAGTTTGGTCGCATCTAACTACAGCCCCCAAAAATACCATTGGCCATGCTGAGCCTAGCTACATTGCTAACAGGAGTAACAGCGCGTCTGACTGACTGGGAGGTCGCACAAAGCTCGGAGAGGTACGGATCAGCTCGTCTCAATTCAGAGAAGAACATATTTCATTATGGAAGTACGGTGTACTGTTCCTTTAAGTCGTTCAAATTCTGTAAAGCTGCTTTGTGACAATGTTTATTGTTAAAAGTGCTATACAAATAAACTTGACTTGAAACTTGACATTATAGTAGTGCTAGAAACGGTTACTTTGTTCAAAAAGTAAAGAAAAAATATATTTTTTTTTCTTTGCTTGGCCTGACTTTTCCCCATTTCATGGTTTTCTCTTTGCTTAACAAGCAACTGGATGATGAGTCTGCAGTAATTCTTTCTCCTACTCTTTCATTAGACAGATCGCACAACACTCAACTGTTCCTTTTCAAAATTCAACACCCCCCACCCCTTTCTTTATTTTATTTATTTATCAAGAACGCTTGTTGGCCAGATATTTCTCTGCCTGTTTGCAATGGCTAACAAAGCTGTCAAAGTGCAAAAGATTGGCCCAGGCCACCTTACCCTATACCAGCTTTCTGGACCTCGAATAGAGTGTTTTCACCAACATCACCAAAACACGAAAGTTTCAGATGTATGCCACGTTGGAGACATTGATTTTTGTAAATAAACAATGCTTGCATTTCATGCAAAAAAAAAAAAATCTCAATTTTTGTAATGGCATTGGTTAAAGAAACTTGCAATAAGAAGACAGAAGCTCCTAGAAAATATGTAGAAGGCCCAGTGTAGGAGCCTGCTATCTGAAGAAACTGCAGTTAATCGACGGCCTGGAACCATACGAAATAGGAGAGGAACTGAGTGAAGACAATGCGTTGCTGCCGGCTGTGACATACCCACACATCATCAACTAATAAATTTTTTCTCCAAGTCCACGCACTGCTGAGGATCTGAAGTATTTCAAGGGACTAGAAGCCTATAACCAGATGTGCTGCAGCTGGGTCAGGGAACGAAAAGCACGGAAATTTAGTGAAAATGTCTGGTGAAAGCAAAGGTGTGTACTGTGTACATTACATGTACAGTGATATACTGTAGATCATGAATGCACATCCCCTGTGGGCCAACCTCAGCTGACAGCAGATGGCTGATTGTGATTTTTAACTTGAGCTTACTCTCAAGAGAACATACAGAGGCACCATCACGGCTAGACAGTAGAAATATGGTGTCATGCTTAATTTTAGGACATTGATCAGAACTTAAAAAAAGTCATACCTGATACAAAGTGAACTGAACACACTCTTATGTTGTGTGGATTTTTGTCGGTCAGATCTTGGTTTAGTTTGGCAAGCCAGAGACGATGACGCTCCTCTGACAATTTTGTGGTTTCCTCCCCCTGATTTTCGATTATTTTAGGTAATCGGTAGAAGTGCAGATGTTTCTCACGATCTGAGCGATTGTGGCAACCCAAAACTGTGCAGTAATTCACCATTATTTGGTTAGTTTATCGAAAAATTCATGAAGATTGCTTTGCTGTTGATGTGTCCAATACCTCCAATATGACATGTCCTGTCTACAACTAGTGCCAGCTTGGATTCAGGACTTTTGTTGTAAAATTAAACTGATGTTCCTTTGAAAAAAAAAAAACACTTTAATATGGCCGACTTCCGGCTTGATGATGTCACGTGAAAACACGTGATACAGTGTCACTCGCCTGATCCAGTGTTAAGTGCAGCTCAGGGCCCTGTACTACGAACGGAGGTTAACCTACCCAGAAGTAACCCAGGGTTCCCCCGCTAAACCGGGGTTGACAAAACCTGGTTATCTTGTTTGGGGTTAAACGGTACTACGACGCCAGTTATGAAGTTGATTTGTTGAACCTGGTTTAACCTAATCAGGGTTAATGCGCGTTCACGTTAAAGGGGAGGTTATCAGCACAAATCCCCACTGTTCACAATGGCACGGTCGCCGTACTTCACGGAGGAAGAATGCGCTGTCATAATGCAAAGCTACGAGGAGTTCAAAACAACATTAAGAGCAAAATCTAACACAGCAGCTGCCAATAAGGAGCGGCAAGCATGTTGGCAACGAATTGCCGATCGGGTAAATGCGCAAGTACATTCTCCCTTCTACATGTTCCAGAACAGAAGTATAGGATGAGAGAAAGCTTCATGATCAATCACAAGTCACAGAAAATGGTCCTTCGACATGTCCCCAGTCATATATAGCTTGTTTAATGTCCGAAAAATCCTGAATAAAATTTGGTATGGTAAATTCATGGAGTAGCCTACTTAAGCTGATATGTGCACAGAGTCACATGAATTAGGATGACTGACTGTTCAGTCCCTTTGACTAAGTTGGTGTATGTCCTGTGAACATTTCAGAGGCAACAGCAGTGCCAAACGCACCTGGCAACAGGTGAAAATGAAATATAAAAACATCATTCATAATGGTGTGTGTGTGTGTGTGTGTGTGTGTGTGTGTGTGTGTGCAAGCAAGCATTCATTTGCCTTTTATTTATTCAAGTTTTATCTGTTTGCCTAATAGTTCAAATTGTTTTGTATATGGTTTATAATGTTGTTGTGTGATATTAATGATAATATTGTGGGAAAACTACTTTGCACAGATGTTCATTTAATTTATTCTATCGTCATTTTGTTTGTTCTATTTTTGTGTATTTTATTTATTTATCTGTTTGTCTAGTTGTATCTATTTTTCTAATAATAATATATTTTTTGCATTAATAGTTTGTTTTTTCCTATTAAAATAATCTTGTGTTCTTGTTATATCTTTATCTATTTATCTGACTGTTTAGTTGTATCTATTTTTGTTACAATTTCAATATTTTTAATATAGAAAGTTTGTTTGTTTCTATTAAAATGTTCTTGTGTGATAACTAGTTCTTGTGTTATATTTATTGTAGTTGTATCTATTTTGTATCTCAGACTTAAATATTTTTGTAAAACAAATGTGTTTCTATAAAATATTCTTGCGTTCTTGATAACTATGTTCTTGAGTGGGTTCTTTTTTTTTTTTACAGAAAAGCCGTTCTGCATGGACATTCATTGAAGCCCTCATTGTTTTTTAATGGTTATTTATGAGCGTTTAGGGGTTACAATAATGTAAGTCTAGGTTGCTTTATATAAAAGGTATGTCCAGAAATATTGATGTCACTGTCTAAGCAGAGGGATCTGGCTTCTTTAGACGCTGTCTTCTTAAAATTGAATAAATATTTAAAAAGAGCCAAATGAGCCAGTCTTTTGAACAGCTCTTTTCAAAGAACGGATCACAAAGATGCGGCTCCCATCCAAGAGCCATAAATCCCATCTCTAATCTGCGCTCCGATATCGCACGGGTCATCCAGGTACGCTGGCATTGTCTCTAGAAGAAATGTCGGTGGAGAGGTGGTGTTTAAAAAGGGTGTGGTTAATCGGAAACCTCGGGTTAACCAAGAACATAACCTGAGACGAGCAGGTTTGAGATGCAGCGTAAGTTGCCATGGCAGCATACCTCGGTTTGAACATAGCCAACTTTCGTAGTATGGGTTAATCGGGAAGTTACGCTGCACGTGATCAAGTTACTCTCGAAGTTACCCTGGTAAGCCAGAAAACCCGCTTCGTAGTACAGGGTCATGAAGTTTACTCATCACCATAACAAATAGACTACGTTCAGACTGCACCCTGAAATGACCCATATCCGATTTTTTTGCCCATATGCGACCTGTATCCGATTTGTTATTGACAATCTGACCCTACGTTCACACTGCAAGGCTTAATGCTCAATTCCGATTTTTTTGTGAGGTCGTTCACATTAACAAATATATGCGACTTGTATGTGATCCTCAGTATGAACGAAAAGCGACCTAAAAGTGTTCCGCATGCGCATTGCAGGATACGACGACATCACACGCAGTGAGCATGGCCAGTGTTTACGGAAGTAAAACCGCTCGGTTGCGGTATGACCCATCCAATCTAGCTTGAATAGCTGTATCCCCCCAAATGGAAATCAGCTCCCTAACCTCTGCGTCCTTCCATTGAGAAGATTCAGAACCTTCACAGCCCGAAGCGTCCCTCGCATTGATGTCATGCGCAGGGGCGCAGATACGTTTTTTGAACTGGGGGGGGGACAAAAAACTGGGGGGGGGGACAAAGCTGCCAGCAAACCAACCCCAATATGCCTGTCAAACTTGTTGTGGGATACCATAGCAACCAAGCTCGAGCTTGCAACCTGTGCAGTCTGCGCAGCTCAACCAACCGAATATCAGTCTTTGTTTTGTTTTATGTGAATTGTTGCAATTATGTATATACTGCCGTGCACCTCAATAAACCGAATGGTAATTAGTCTTTTGATTTTTCCGTGAGGTTTGCCTTATGCAAAGAAAGACAGCATAGATGTTTTTTCCTCCCTATAAGTGGGGGGGACCGAACGAGGTGAATTTAAATCTGGGTGGGACGAATCCCACCCATCCCACCCTCTATCTGCGCCCGTGATTATGCGCCATGTTGTTGTAACTTTTTTTGAGAGACCCGCCGCCTACTTCAGTGCAGAATAGTGACATTTGTGGCTTGTTGATGACCTGTAAGTCGGATGAATGCGACCTGGCGGTTCAGACTGAAGTCGCATATGAAAAGAGCGGATAGGAATCGGAATTAGGACCACATATCCAAACGGCCTGGGTCGGATTTGAAAAAATTGGATCTGTGTTGTTCATATTGTCAATAAAAGATCGGATACAGGTCACATATGGGCGAAAAGATCGGATTTGAGTCACTTCAGCCTGCAGTGTGAACGTAGCCACGACACAGATCCGATTTTTTCACATGCGACCCAGGCCGCTTGGATATGTGGTCCTAAATCCGATGCATATCCGATATTTTCACATGCGACTGCAGTCTGACCGGACAGGTCGCATTCATGCGACCTACACGTCATCAACAAGAGACAAACGTCACTATTCTGCGTTGGCTAATCCCGCCTCTTTGGTGGAAAACAACAACATTTGTACAGTTTTCAGAATTTAAATAGACTTTTATAGAATTGATCAAACTAATGGTGGATTTGGTAGGGACCTGGATGTTGATCTGTTAGCCTGATTAAATAAAACAGTTTCTATAACTGATTTATAACTTAAACCATCCTGTACCACATCGCCAGGTCTCGCCTCATCTCCATAGCAAACTGCACTGGTGTTTATGGACCTTGAGCCAGCGCTGACAGAAGTTGCAGAATTCAGCTGGCTATAAACAATCTAAATAAATATTTATTAAAATGTAGAAAAAGTTTATTAATATGACGAAATAAATATGTGCAAATTATTAAGCCTGAATTAAGAGTTTGGTAATACAGCGGCCGTATCCCAAATGACTGCCTACTGAAGCTCGAGTGCACTATACAGAGTTTAAAAATCCATTACTTCCTAGTAACATGTAGTGCACTTATATAGAAACTAGAGAGACATTTAGGAGTCAACCCTTGTTACCAGGCTACACGTTTTCATTTCAGTTCAGAAACAAAAACACACACGAGACCTCACACTTTTACACTAACCAGATAATTAAACAAACAAACAAACAAACAAGAAATCATTAAACTTGAAGAATGCGCTTTTTTTTGTTTGTTTACGTATTAGGTAGATGTGCTTATTACGTGTCAATTTGTGCATGCAGGACACTTTTGGGTCATTTTCCGTTCATATTGGAGATCGCATACAAGTCTCATATAATTGGTAATGTGAACGGCCTAACAAAAAAATCGGATTTCACAACAAATCGGATATGGGTCGTTTCAGGTTGCAGTCTGAACGTAGTGATAGCCTTCTGTAGGCTAGGCTTGCGCTAGCCTACAGAACACAAACACTACATTTTATTTGGTCTTCCCTTGACCACCTCTCTGTATGGCTGTCATTCTACTGTTCGAGTAAAACTACTGACACATTCACAACGTTTCCAGACGGGGATTTAAAAATGACTGCAGCCTACGTTATGCTGGGGACTGCTTACTATGGACAACATTACATGTAGTTTCAGCGAGACTAGTTGGTTGTAGGCTAATTCAAGTGCTTCCTTCTGTAAGCTAAGTTTGCCTGGCTACACAGATGCAAATGGACAATTTTAACGAGTAGTAGATGAAGAATGTAAACATATAATGATGTTGTGCTTTTGCAACTTGTGTGTTTGTGACTTATTGCGGGAAAAGCAGCGTGTCCTTACCTTGATACGGGCGCCTTGAAACACTCAAAAAAAGCAATAAACAGAAAGGAAACTCTATCAGTGTTTGAACAGAAGACCTCACAAGTCTGACAAATCATTTTGGAGGTCATTTTCAGAGCACCGTAACACCTTGTGGGAATGTGCGCAGATTTTTTAAATATTTTTTTCTTTATTCTCCATGATCCCTTCTTTTTAAAAACACCAATTTGGCTTGTCTTACTCGAATCTTTCTTTTTTATTTTCCACCCTGAACATGGGCGAAATGCACCATTGAGAGCAATATGTTTTCTATAACATTAATGTAAAGAGTAAATAACCAAAGGCCAATTTTGCCCTGACATGATCACCTGAGAGTGCCTGTGCAGGGGTGGACTGAATCACTGAAATTGAAAAGGATACCTCCACCCCTGCACAGGCACTCTCAGGTGATCATGTTATTATTCTGCCCTTGTCAGGGCCCGTCCACACGTGTACGCGGCCTCACCCAATACGCTGTCATTTTGAAAAAAATCTCCGTAAACACGGCATCGTTTCCAGAAATATCTGCGTCCACACGGATTCACTGGAAACGACCCAAAACGCTGTAGTACATATGCCAGGCCTGTATGTGGCGCTGTGACGCCGCCACACCAATACACTAAAACCGGAAGAGAAGCCATGGAGCACGCGTATAAAGGTCACGCGCTGTTTACAAACAAGCTCATAACACGAGAAGAGGATGGTCATGGCCAGCGCAACTCTGAGAGGAAGAGGAGAGTCTTTTGTGTGGACCGACAATAAAGTGGAACTTCTACTTCGTGTCACATTGGACTACAAGACAACTAAATTGCATGAAAATGTCGACTGGGAGTCTTGCCACTCCAAGTACTCTGACATTATAGACGCGTTTCAGGCGCAGTATCCGCAGACCCCGATGGAGCAGGATTTCCCCCATGATGCCAAGGGCGTCACAAAGCCACAGGTTACCGCCAAGTTAAAAAGTATCCGGACAAAATACAGGCAGGCGGTGGACACAGGGCACCGTAGTGGCCAAGGCCGTGTCGTTCTGCTGTACTTTGAGCTGTGTGAGGAGATATGGGGTGGGTCGCCTGCTACACGCGCCATCGACGCCGGCATCGAGACTGCTGACATGGAAGAAGAGTTGTCGCAGTCGTCGACACGAACTTCTCCGGCAATGGAGCTGCCTGGCGATTCAATTCAGTCGTCCAGCACACCCGAAAGTCTGTCTTCTGTAGTCATAAAGCAGCGCAGGGATTTGCTCCAGGTACGTTCATGATTTCAAGCTTAACAAACAAACTATATGCTATGATACAATAATTATGTGGGAACAGTTAAATGGCAGGTGCATGTTCTTTGTGTCGGTGTATTGCTTTCATACATAGCTTTGACCATAACTTGTTTTGCATAATAATGAGGGAAATTTGCTCTGCTTTATTCAAGGCAAAGCTAAACAACCACAGAGGAGACAGGCTGAAACAAAGACTAACAGGTGACCAAGTAGCACTAGACGACCTTCAGTTCAAGTGGAAGATGTTGGAGCTGATGGAGGAGTCCTCTAAAAGAAACACAGACTTCATGCAGCAAATTAACACAAACATTACAAACTCCATACAGGAGGGCTTCTCACTGATGAGAGAAGTGATGCTCCAGCCTGCCTACCCCCACAGCAGCAGTGGATTTGGACAACACCAACACACATTTATGTGCATGGCACCACACCCTGCTACACCGGCCTTTCATCAAACCCCCCATCAACCAGCACGACCAGAATACACACCAACACATGCGCACACCACACAGCAACCGTCCTTTTCATACAGACGTGCACTGTTGCTTGATGATGCAGAGGAAAACTGAACTGTGCTTCTTCTTTGTTTGATTGTTGTGTTGAATTTTCTGAAAACTTAAAAGCACCTTGTGTTTTTACACCATCTGTTCACTGCACTTTATAGTTTTACTTTGCACTCCAATTATACCTCTTATTTATACATTTTTGAAATGTCTAGGTTGTCCTCTTTACTTCATTGTGTTGTTACTGTGTGTAATGCTGCTGCTACACTGCAATTTCCCAGCTTGGGATCAATAGAGTCTATCTATCTACCATATGCACATTAGCAGGGATGTGCCGTCATTAAAAAAAAAAAGAAGACTTTTTCTCGTGGTTGAAGTCATTTTGTTTATTTTTCACAAGACACACAGTGCACAACACTTTCAAAATGGCATGAGTAATACATACAGGGGCATCAAATACTACAAAAAGACCAGTAAGTCATCTAATCAGTTTGCGGTTACTACTTTTTTTTAAGGGTCAGGTACTTGGTGATCACTCTCCTCACTCTCTTTGCCTCTCCCTCATTACAGTCAGTGAGGTAGTTGTTACACTCTGTAGGAGGCTGTGTGTCACCCTGTATTGTTCCAAACACGGACTGTTCATCTAAAGTCTCTTCACTGACCTCACAGAAATTGTGGAGAACAAAGCAGGCATAAATGACATGGGGCAGGTCATCCATGTTAATGTCCATGGGCCTTCTCAGTGCAGCAAATCTGGCCTTTAGGCGACCAAAAGCACACTCAATGACCATGCGCGCCCTACACAAACACAGTCCAAAGTACTGCTCCTGAGGTGTGGAGCCACCGTTTGAGTACTCCTTCATCAAGTAAGGCAGCAGAGGGTAGGCAGGGTCACCAAGAAGAAAAACTGGTATTGCCTCCTCGTCGTCCACAATCTGTTTTTTCAGAGCAGGAATCTTGCCAGCCTTCAGGTACATGTTTACCTTGGAGTTAGCAAACACCTGTGCGTTGTGCACACTTCCAGGCCACTTTATGACAACGTCCATGAATCTGTATTTGTAATCACAGACGGCTTGCACATTAAGGGAATGCTTTCCTTTGTGGTTAATGTAAGCCCTGGAGTTGGCGGATGGCTGCTTAATGTCGATGTGGGTGCCGTCGACTGCTCCCAAACACTGCGGCATGCCATGAGCACGGTGGAATCCTAAAACCAGGTCCTCTGCTTCGGGCTCCGTAAAAGGAAGCTTAACATATTTTGGGCCCAATTGGATGGCGATGGCTTTACATGTCTGCCTAACAATAACAGAAACAACCTGTCGCGACACGCCAAATGCGTTAGCGGTTTTCTGTAGCCTCCCCTCGTCGCCTAAGTAGTACAGGGTTATTGCAACTCGTTTCAACGGACCGATCGGTGCCCTCATATTCGTTCGATATACTTTGATATACGGACGGAGTTCTTCGGTCAGGGCGACGAGAGAAGCTCTAGACATGCGGAAATTCTCCCTCCACTCATTATCCACAACCACGCCAGTAACAAAGTTGTCCCACCAGCTGCTAGTTCGGCCAGGTCTTGTCCAAAACTTTCTCCTGATGGCCCTTCTGGTTACTCCGCGAGGTGGATCCAAGAGCATGTGGCGAATGTTGTTCTTCATATTCTTTTGTTGCTCCTCACAGTAATATAAAAGCAGAAGGTTTTGTTGTAGCAGCCGTAATAGACTGAGTTGTTTCTGCAGTATGAGCACAAGCCTGTAGTCCGCCATTGTTGTTGTTATGACGCGTCTAGCGGTGGCAGCTGAGGTTAAAGGTTAGAGAGGCGGGGCTTATACGTCAACGTTTCTGAAAAAATCCGCATTCGCCGTCCAGACGACTCCGGGCTATCCGGAGTTTTAGGATTTTCCCACTCTGGGACCCGTTTTCAAAAAATACTGGTTTCACATCTCGAAAAAGCCAGATCCGTCTGGACGCGAGGCCGAAACGATAAAGTATTTATGCGGATTCGACAAAAACGTACTCGTGTGGACGGGCCCTTAGTCGCTGTGAACTTGGCAGATCGCTAACAGAGTTCTTCAATCAACACTGAGTCAGCAGGTGAGTTTCTCAGTGTTTACTGTTGAATCACTGTGAAACTGCAATATAAAAATAAATTAAATGTTACATGTTGTTTGACTTTGTTATTTAACACAATTATCATACACAACACAAACAAGTTCAATTTCTCATTAACTGACCACAACAAACAATTAGCAATTAGCTTAATGCTAACATTACATTGAAAAAGCCATTGATAGGCTAGCGCATTAGCATCGCTCCGTTTTTAAAGTTTTCCCACATCAAATCTGAGCTGTTTCTGAAACTTTAACAGGTGAGTTCAACACAAAACCAACCAACACTCACAGACACATGCATTCCAGGCTTCTTCTTCTTCTTCTTCGGAGTTTAATATGGCAGATTAGACACCAACTGGTGTATTACCGCCACCTACAGGATAATCAAGTCCACTACCATGTCAGACTCTTAGATTCTGGAATAAAGCCCAGAGGCTTTTAAAAACCCAATCAGGATGGAGGTAACTTTATAATCCTTCAACTGAAGCAAAACAGGGAGAGAGACAGTGGTAACACCAAGGCCGGAGAGGTTGTTAAAAAACGTACGTCTATGCACACTGTATTGCACACATTCTAACAAAACATGAGAAATTGTCTCAGGAACTCTGCATTTGTCGCACAATCCATCTCTGTGTTTATTAATCAGATATAGATTGGAGTTTAGGGCACAATGCCCTAATCTAAGACGTGTCAGCACTACTTGCTGAGACCTAACTCCAGTTAAAGTACACTGGGAGCTTACAGAAGGCTGAATTGCATACAAGTGTCTCCCTTTCACATCTCTGTCCCACTGGAGCTGCCATGTCTGGAACACTTCCTCCATGAGTTTACTCCTTAGTTCAGTTCGACCTGGGCTAACCGACACAGAAATTGTGTCCTCTTTCAAGCTGTCTTTTGCACACTGATCGACTAGTTCATTCCCCTTAATACCCATATGGGCGGGGACCCACAGGAAAGAAACAACACAGCCACTCTTATGGAGATTATTCAGCAACAATAGAATGTCTGAGATTAGATCAGGGCGAGCATTTGAAGAGTATGTTTCAATACAGTGTAAGACTGATGAAGAGTCAGAGCAAATAATCACGTTTTTAGGCCGTGCCTCCAATACCCATTGAAGGGCTTTTAAAATACCCAAAGCCTCCGCTGTAAACACAGACATATTATCACTTATTCTATACCCGCATTTTAAATCTAGCTGTGGAACATAAAACGCACAACTCACTCTCCCTGACTCGGGATCTTTAGATCCATCAGTATAAATCTGCAAATGCAGATTCCAGTTATGTTGAATATGCTCCTGAACAGAGTCCTTAGAAAATTCAATCTCCTCATCATGTTTATCCTTGTGCAACTTAAAATCAATTTGGAAGGAGGGAAGGAGCCACACAGGTACTGATCCCCAATAGGAACTCTTAACTGGGACCATATCCAATAAGTTATAATCTTTGGCCCATATCATACATTGTCTAAGGAATGGATGGCTTCTCATCTGGTCAGAGGCAAATTCATAACAATCCATGAGTATGTGGCTTGTGGGGCAGATAGCAAACTTCTCCCTGAGCCTATTCCAATAGTGCAGAGAAAGCTGAACTCTTCTCACCATCAAAGGCTTCTCACCTGTTTCAACCAGAAGAGCAGAGGTCGATGTGGAGGCAAATGCCCCACAACAGACTCTAAGGGCCTTAAATTGAATGACATCTAGCCTCTTTAAGACAGAAATTGCAGCCGCACCATATACCTGGCACCCATAGTCAAAGATAGATCTTATCATAGCCTGATAAATAGTTAGTAAAGTGCCCTTTTCAGCCCCCCATGAAAATCCAGACAAACACCTCATAACATTTAACACTTTGCTAGCTTTTGTAATCACTTTAGAAACATGAACGTTCCAGGTCAATTTACTATCCAACCATACTCCCAAATATTTAAAACTATCCACTTTCTCTATAGAAGAATCATAAAGGGACAAAGAAATGTTCCACTTTTTCTTGCTACGGCTGAAAACTACAAATTTAGATTTGGCCACAGATATTTTAAACCCCCATTTCCTAGCCCACTTAACCACAGTATTCAGCTCTTCCTGCATCTTATTTGTAATGAAGGGAATGTTTCTACCCTTGACCCAGAGAGCCCCATCATCCGCATACAAACTCTTCCCAGTCCCTTGGTTTAGATCTAAAAACATATCGTTAATCATTACATTGAACAAAACAGGGCTAATCACGCTCCCCTGCGGAGTTCCATTGTCAACAGAGACTACATCTGACAAGACTTGCCCTACCCTCACCTGAATTGTTCGCTCCTCCAGGAAATTTCTAATCCACCCAAACATCCTACCACTTACACCATATCTAGAAAGCTTCACAAGAAGGCCCTCCCTCCACAGCATGTCGTACGCCTTCTCTATGTCCAGAAAGACACTGATAAGAGACTCCTTATTAGCAAATGCTCTTTTGATCTCAAAGTCTAAGGCAATCACATTGTCCATGGTACTCCTCCCCTTTCTAAATCCACTTTGATACTCTGCCAATGCCCCCTTAGATTCTAAAAAATGGACCAACCTGTCTGTCACCATTCGTTCCATAACCTTGCATAAAACCGATGTAAGGGCGATAGGCCTGTACGAAGAAGGGGAGCTGGGATCCTTCCCAGGCTTCAACACCGGGATGACCACTGCGTGTTTCCATGACTTTGGTAGTCTACCTTGCCTCCATATGTCATTCATGAGACTGAGTAATTCATCCAGGAGGGCATCAGAAACATGTTTGAGTAATTCGTAATGTAGGTTATCCATGCCAGGGGCCGTCTTCCTGCCTGCCGCTATAGCTCTCTTTAACTCATCTAAAGAAAAGAAAACATTAAAATCATCAGACATTAATTCATGGGAGTACACAAACCCACCCACAGACTGGTTCATCATGTCCCGGCTTTCCTGGTCTACATTATCAAAGCTGTGAACCTTCCTGAATGATTCCACTAAAAGGTTGGCCTTCTCTGCAGGAGTCATAGCAGTCGAAGCCCCAACCACCAGGACAGGAATATCTACCTTCTTTCCTATACCATTCATCCTCCTCACAGTAGACCACAGTTGTGAAATAGGGGTATCACCTGACAGAGAGGAGCAGTATTCCCTCCAACTATCCCTCTTAGCAGATTTAATGACTCTCCTAGCCAGAGCCCTGCAGCGTTTATACTGTATAAGGTTGTCAACGGTGGGGTACCTCCTCAGGAGTCTAAAGGCAGAATTTCTTTCCTTAATAGCTTCATCACATTCTTTGCTCCACCAGGGGACCGCTTTCCTCTGTAGGCCTATGCCTTTCTTAGGAATAGCAGAGGCTGCTGCTGCTGAAATTAGGCCTGTAAGGTCAGAGTTCCACTGGTCTATTGACTCATTTTGTATGCTTGGAAGGAGAGTATCGCATATAGTTTCGAACTTTTCCCAGTCCGCTTTGAAAAAGTTGAGCCTCCCATCTGTCCTAATCATCTCAGCAGGAAGCTGCAGTCCAAAAGTTCCCAGCGTAGGAAAATGGTCACTACCTAAGTTGAAATCAAACACTTCCCATCCACTCTTGCCTGCCAACTCGCCAGAAACTAGCATCAAATCCAAGCATGACGTGGTCGACGACCCAAGCTGCACTCTAGTGGGGTGTCCATCATTAAGACAGACTAAGTTAAAATCAAACATTACATCTTCCACTACCTCCCCATTGCCATCCATCTTGCCGCTTCCCCATAAAACATTATGCGCGTTGAAATCTCCCGTCCAAATAACTGGGGTGCGCACCTGACTTAATATATCAGCCAGCTCAACTGTGCGCAAACGTAAACACGGGTTGTAAAAATTAATCAGTGAAAAACGACCAGTAGTACTCCAAATTTCAGTCACTAGTACTTCTAGGGAAGACTCTATTGGAACAACCCTGAATTCAACGCCGACTTTAATAAAAGTTACACACCCACCACCTACCCTGTCCTTCCTATCTTTCCGCACAGATACATATCCAGGCAGGACAAAATCTAAAGATGGCTTCAGCCAGGTCTCCTGGACACAAATAACATGACAACTAATTTCACTAGAAGTGACAAACCTTTTAAATTCCTGCCCATTTCCAATCAAACTACGAGCGTTCCATTGCAGAAGATTAAAAACCATCAAAGCTACCTATTCCCTCCCATAGTGCTACTTTGGGACATCATAGGACGGCCATCCCTTTCTTTAAGAAACCGGAACAGAGATTCAGGGAGAATGTTCACTTGCAAATATTTGATTGCAGCCTTAGAGACTAATTGAACCACATCAGACTTGTTGACCACTCGAGAAAACTTCAATTCTGAGATTACGTCAGAGATAAATGCCAGAAGATCCATCTTTTTAATAACAAAGTTATCACTTGGAGTGGAAGTTACTTGGGCTCTAGGAGCTTGCGGCTGTTGAGGGAGACGGCCAGGACCAGCATTTTTAACTCTTCTTACAGCCTCCGCATAAGATATCTTATCAATTGTTCTGACTTTCTGAACTTCCACAGCGGTCGCATACATCCGACACCCCTTATATGCGGAACTGTGGTTTTCCCCACAATTTGGGCAGCACATCGAAGCCGCATCGCACTCCTCATATTTGTGGTCCCCCCCACACTTGCCACACTTTCTTTTCGAACGGCACACAGAGGCAACATGCCCATATCCCTGACAATGGAAACACCGCAGAGGAGGCCTTATATATGGCTTCACCTGAAAACTCAAAAATCCAATCCCAACACGACTCGGCATAACCGCCGAGTCAAATGTCAGCAGTACTGTTCGACTAGGCATTTTCTCATTGTTTCTAGTAATTAGGAATCGTCTAACCTCAACAATCTTTGTTCCCATAGAATTGTTCCGAATTTCCTCATCAGTAATGTCAATAGGCACTCCATAAATTACACCCTTTGCCCTTGTGCCAGTCCCCGGTACATATACCTCCACATCGCAGTTTCTAAGGGATGAGATAGAGAGGGCTTTCTCCTGTTGCGTTTTAGAATTACAAACCACTAGGATCCTGCCATTAGCCAGAGATTTTGCATGCTGGAAGCCACCCATTTCTTTCGACAAGCTTTCAGCTAAATGCACGGCGTTCAAGGTCTTGGGCGCATTACTCTTCAATTTCACAATTACAACAAACTCACTCCTTCTTGTTTTAAGGCGCTGAGACTCTTCATCACTCCCAACACTAAATCTACTCGGATTGTCTCTATCCCGTTTAGACCTACTCCTTGTAGGGGAAGGTCTAAACGTCCTATTGCCCTCAGGATCACAGTCTTCTCCTCCACTATCCATACTACTGGTGTCTGAGATCCCCATGGGGTTCTCCACAAAAGACCTCCATTCCAGGCTTCAGCTGAGAAAATGAAGGAGTAAAAAACCAACAACAGCAGCTTCACTCCAAGCCCGCTGCCCGTGAAAAGGAACCAATCAGCGAGTCGAAAGAGACTCACAGCACGGCACAAGCCCCGCCCTCCCTTAAAGGGGCAGCACAACTATTACTGAGTGTTCCGACTGATTCACAAATCACAACAAAGGAAGGAGGACAAGGACAGAGACTGAAGATCTTAATTAATTTACTCAGAGAAAATAGAAATATTTACAAAATGAATCTATTGCGTGAGTAAGGTAATTAATCAGTAGTGTTAGACAGTGCAGGCATGTGATGATAGTGTAGCATGGACACCCCCCACACACACACACACACAAACAAGGTGACGTCTCTGGGCCCTGTACTACGAACGGAGGTTAACCTACCCAGAAGTAACCCAGGGTTCCCCCGCTAAACCGGGGTTGACAAAACCTGGTTATCTTGTTTGGGGTTAAACGGTACTACGACGCCAGTTATGAAGTTGATTTGTTGAACCTGGTTTAACCTAATCAGGGTTAATGCGCGTTCACGTTAAAGGGGAGGTTATCAGCGCAAATCCCCACTGTTCACAATGGCACGGTCGCCGTACTTCACGGAGGAAGAATGCGCTGTCATAATGCAAAGCTACGAGGAGTTCAAAACAACATTAAGAGCAAAATCTAACACAGCGGCTGCCAATAAGGAGCGGCAAGCATGTTGGCAACGAATTGCCGATCGGGTAAATGCGCAAGTACATTCTCCCTTCTACATGTTCCAGAACAGAAGTATAGGATGAGAGAAAGCTTCATGATCAATCACAAGTCACAGAAAATGGTCCTTCGACGTGGCCCCAGTCATATATAGCTTGTTTAATGTCCGAAAAATCCTGAATAAAATTTGGTATGGTAAATTCATGGAGTAGCCTACTTAAGCTGATATGTGCACAGAGTCACATGAATTAGGATGACTGACTGTTCAGTCCCTTTGACTAAGTTGGTGTATGTCCTGTGAACATTTCAGAGGCAACAGCAGTGCCAAACGCACCTGGCAACAGGTGAAAATGAAATATAAAAACATCATTCATAATGGTGTGTGTGTGCGCGCGTGCAAGCAAGCATTCATTTGCCTTTTATTTATTCAAGTTTTATCTGTTTGCCTAATCGTTCAAATTGTTTTGTATATAGTTTATAATGTTGTTGCGTGATATTAATGATAATATTGTGGGAAAACTACTTTGCACGGACGTTCATTTAATTTATTCTATCGTCATTTTGTTTGTTCTATTTTTGTGTATTTTATTTATTTATCTGTTTGTCTAGTTGTATCTATTTTTCTAATTTTTTTTTGCATTAATTGTTTTTTCCTATTAAAATAATCTTGTGTTCTTGTTATAACTATCTATTTATCTGACTGTTTAGTTGTATCTATTTTTGTTACAATTTCAATATTTTTAATTTGTTTTTTTCTATTAAAATGTTCGTGTTATATTTATTGTAGTTGTATCTATTTTATATCTCAGACTTAAATATTTTTGTAAAATAAGTGTTTTTCTATAAAATATTCTTGCGTTCTTGATAACTATATGTTCTTGAGTGGGTTCTTTTTTTTTTTTTTACAGAAAAGCCGTTCTGCATGGACATTCATTGAAGCCCTCATTGTTTTTTAATGGTTATTTATGAGCGTTTAGGGGTTACAATAATGTAAAGTCTAGGTTGCTTTATATAAAAGGTATGTCCAGAAATATTGTCACTGTCTAAGCAGAGGGATCTGGCTTCTTTAGACGCTGTCTTCTTAAAACTGAATAAATATTTAAAAAGAGCCAAATGAGCCAGTCTTTTGAACGGCTCTTTTCAAAGAACGGATCACAAAGATGCGGATCCCATCAAAGAGCCATAAATCCCATCTCTAATCTGCGCTCCGATATCGCACGGGTCATCCAGGTATGCTGGCATTGTCTCTAGAGGAAATGTCGGTGGAGAGGTGGTGTTTAAAAAGGGTGTGGTTAATCGGAAACCTCGGGTTAACCAAGAAAATAACCTGAGACGAGCAGGTTTGAGATGCAGCGTAAGTTGCCATGGCAGCATACCTCGGTTTGAACATAGCCAACTTTCGTAGTATGGGTTAATCGGGAAGTTACGCTGCACGTGATCAAGTTACTCTCGAAGTTACCCTGGTAAGCCAGAAAACCCGCTTCGTAGTACAGGGCCCTGTTCAAAAGGATCCAGCTGTTGGGGTGGAGTCTAGCTATGTTTACCTTTCTGGATTTTAATATTTGGAAGTGGTATATTTAAAGCCATTACACACAGCAAGTTATCACTTCTCAGCCTTTTGGCTAAGATGAAGTGTAATATCTGTTCTTATCAGTTTAATGTTTGCTGAATTCTCTAAATGTGAAAGTGATATTAAACAGATTTATTTCAGAACACAAAGCTGGAATAGGAGCTTGCTCCACGCATCAATCTAGTATTGCAGTATCTCCAAAAATAGTGCCCTTGTTAAAAAAACCCCACCTTTTTTTCTTTTAATAGATCAGCTTGATGTGCTCTTCAAATAAGAATAGTAAATGGATGCTTTACAGCAGGAAGCTAAAATGAGAGCTTACTTCTTCTATTCCATGCATCCACATGGTATCTCATTGCATCACTTCTGTGGAGGACGGTCCCATGTGGACAGTTGAAAGTCATACTTGGAAGATGCTCTGGACTCTTATGCCGCTTTTCCACTACAAACGCGGCTGAGTCGGGCTGAGCCGTGCCGTGCTGAGTTGGGCTGAGTCAAGCTGAGCGGGGCTGTTGGAGTTGCATTTCGACTACAACCGCGCTGAACCGTGCTGGCTGGAAGTGGGTGGACACATTGGGTGGAGTTAGCGAAAGTGGGTGGATGTCACGTGATGTCGTTAAGCAGCGCAAACAGTGACATCAGTGAGCTTTTAAGCGGTAGTCTCATGACCCGAATAGTAAACAATAAACATGGAGGACATGGGCCCTGTACTACGAACGGAGGTTAACCTACCCAGAAGTAACCCAGGGTTCCCCCGCTAAACCGGGGTTGACAAAACCTGGTTATCTTGTTTGGGGTTAAACGGTACTACGACGCCAGTTATGAAGTTGATTTGTTGAACCTGGTTTAACCTAATCAGGGTTAATGCGCGTTCACGTTAAAGGGGAGGTTATCAGCGCAAATCCCCACTGTTCACAATGGCACGGTCGCCGTACTTCACGGAGGAAGAATGCGCTGTCATAATGCAAAGCTACGAGGAGTTCAAAACAACATTAAGAGCAAAATCTAACACAGCGGCTGCCAATAAGGAGCGGCAAGCATGTTGGCAACGAATTGCCGATCGGGTAAATGCGCAAGTACATTCTCCCTTCTACATGTTCCAGAACAGAAGTATAGGATGAGAGAAAGCTTCATGATCAATCACAAGTCACAGAAAATGGTCCTTCGACGTGGCCCCAGTCATATATAGCTTGTTTAATGTCCGAAAAATCCTGAATAAAATTTGGTATGGTAAATTCATGGAGTAGCCTACTTAAGCTGATATGTGAGTCACATGAATTAGGATGACTGACTGTTCAGTCCCTTTGACTAAATTGGTGTATGTCCTGTGAACATTTCAGAGGCAACAGCAGTGCCAAACGCACCTGGCAACAGGTGAAAATGAAATATAAAAACATCATTCATAATGGTAAGTGTGTGTGTGTGTGTCGTTCTTTTTCTGTACTGTGTTTCAGATGAAAAAGCTTTTGCCCAAGGACATGAAGTAGGCTAAACAGCATTTGCCTTTTATTTATTCAAGTTTTATCTGTTTGCCTAATAGTTCAAATTGTTTTGTATATAGTTTATAATGTAGTTGTGTGATATTAATGATAATATTGTGGGAAAACTACTTTGCACAGACGTTCATCTAATTTATTCTATCGTCATTTTGTTTGTTCTATTTTTGTGTATTTTATTTATTTATCTGTTTGTCTAGTTGTATCTATTTTTCTAATATTTTTTTTGCATTAATTGTTTTTTTCCTATTAAAATAATCTTGTGTTCTTGTTATAACTATCTATTTATCTGACTGTTTAGTTGTATCTATTTTTGTTACAATTTCAATATTTTTAATATAAGTTTTTTTCTATTAAAATGTTCTTGTTATATTTATTGTAGTTGTATCTATTTTATATCTCAGACTTAAATATTTTTGTAAAACAAGTGTTTTTCTATAAAATATTCTTGCGTTCTTGATAACTGTTCTTGAGTGGGTTCTTTTTTTTTTTTTTTACAGAAAAGCCGTTCTGCATGGACATTCATTGAAGCCCTCATTGTTTTTTAATGGTTATTTATGAGCGTTTAGGGGTTACAATAATGTAAGTCTAGGTTGCTTTATGTAAAAGGTATGTCCAGAAATATTGTCACTGTCTAAGCAGAGGGATCTGGCTTCTTTAGACGCTGTCTTCTTAAAACCGAATAAATATTTAAAAAGAGCCAAATGAGCCAGTCTTTTGAACGGCTCTTTTCAAAGAACGGATCACAAAGATGCGGATCCCATCAAAGAGCCATAAATCCCATCTCTAATCTGCGCTCCGATATCGCACGGGTCATCCAGGTACGCTGGCATTGTCTCTAGAGGAAATGTCGGTGGAGAGGTGGTGTTTAAAAAGGGTGTGGTTAATCGGAAACCTCGGGTTAACCAAGAAAATAACCTGAGACGAGCAGGTTTGAGATGCAGTGTAAGTTGCCATGACAGCATACCTCGGTTTGAACATAGCCAACTTTCGTAGTATGGGTTAATCGGGAAGTTACGCTGCACGTGATCAAGTTACTCTCGAAGTTACCCTGGTAAGCCAGAAAACCCGCTTCATAGTACAGGGCCCTGGAGTCGTTAGTGTTGCTGGTCTTGGTTCTCTGGCTTGTTGTCACCGACAACGCCAACAGATACTGGCAAGAGCGTATAGATGAGGCGAGGCGCATAAGGCTTCAGAAATTCTCGTAATTCGTAATTATTCTTCTTCCGGGTTTACAGTGTTTACAGATCCCAGCGTGCTCGCGGGGCATGTGTGGGCATGTGAGGACACTCCTCCTCACCAATCAGTGCACAGGGGAGTGTCTGCTCACGCCCCCAGCCTCACTCGGCTCGCTTTGGCTCGCTTCAGCCCCATTCCAAAACGATGCGAGTTTTAGGGGCTAAGCAGGGCTGAAGCGAGCCGAGTCGTGCTGTTCTTTGGTAGTCGAAACGCGAGCCGTGTCGGGCTGAAGTGAGCTGAAGCGAGCTGAAGTGAGCTGAAAAAGGGTAGTGGAAAAGGGCCATTACAGTAATGCTTTTATGGCTGAGAACTACAGTTGACTTGCTAACTTTAGGATTATAGTTGTTATGAACAGTTTTGCACTCAAGTTTCCATCAATGAAGAGTTTATAACATCAACGAAACTGACTTCATGTTAAAACTGTTAATGTTATAGTCATGTTGTCTGTTGTTGCCCAAATGAGGATGGGTTCCCTTTTGAGTCTGGTTCCTCTCGAGGTTTCTTCCTCATGTCATCTGAGGGAGTTTTTCCTCGCCACCATCGCCACAGGCTTGCTCATTGGGGATAGATTAGGGATAAAATTAGCTCATGTTTTAAAGGAACAGTCCACCGTACTTCCATAATGAAATATGTTCTTCTCTGAATTGAGACGAGCTGATCCATACCTCTCCAAGCTTTGTGCGACCTCCCAGTCAGTCAGACGTGCTGTTACTCCTGTTAGCAATGTAGCTAGGCTCAGCATGGCCAATGGTATTTTTGGGGGCTGTAGTTAGATGCGACCAAACTCTTCCATGTTTTTCCTGTTTACATAGGTTTATATGACCAGTGACATGAAACAAAGTTCAGTTACACAAATTGAAATGTGGCGATTTTCTATGCTATGGAAAGTCCGCACTATAATGACAGGCGTACTAACACCTTCGGTGCGCTTCGACAGCGCATTGATACCTTCACTCCTGTTTTTTTTTCTCTCCCCCGCCCCCCCTAACTTCCGTCAATACAACCAACGTGACCACCAAGACAAGTAGCCTGCACTCCTTGGAACACAGTCTAGTCAGGAAGCATCAGGTTGTGGCGAGAGCTTGCAGAAAATTATAACAGAAAAGACTTTATGTGTACTACAATAGAACATTTTCAAATGGAGGACATAGATGCTGAAGATTGGCTCGTGGCGGATCCGGAGCCATATCTATTTGAACCGGAATATACCGAGGAGGAGCTAGCCCAAATGGACCGTGTGAGGGAAGAAACACACGAAGATGAACAGGCTGGAGCCATCGTGAGGACACGGGCAAACAGCAGTTGGTGGTGCAAGTGTGACTGTTGTGAACAGATGCTGACTGAAATAGAGAGTTTGTGCTGTGCTGAATGGGACCAGGTGCTACCATCTGTACATCTAGAAGACCCTACGCATTGTGTCACGGCAACAGATGCGTTTGCAGCGATGATTCACCCGTCAGTTGTGGACTTTTTCTTCAGACATGACAAAGTCAATTGGAGGAAACAACACACGCCGAGTGGTCCTGATGGCCAGCTATCCCCAGAGTAAGTGCTCTCTGAAACCCTTGAACCATGTTTGTAATTTCAACGTTTGTCAGTAGGCCTACATGTATTTATCATCTCCCTGTTTTCTTAGTCAACAAAGGTTGGTGTCCTACCGAATCGTGTTGGAATGGGGACTGCGTGGTGAAACCTTGGGTAGAGGACATCGCAAACCATTGCCATCATGTGTCGTCAGGGCTATACGACAGCGATATCCCTCTGAGTCCGGTGTGTATCTTGGATTCCAAGAAGTGCACGAAGCTATAGATATGTAGAAACTGGACTGTGGTAACTGGGCTGTATCTGTGCTGGGCCCCTGACGTTTCTGATGTAGGTTCGCTTCTCGTTATTACATGCTTCAGACATACAGTATGTGGGACATTTGCACTGCAGCCTTTGCCAGTCTGTATATTGTAGACCTACCAACTTTTATGTGGCTTTGATAGTTAGCCAGAGCCTGTGTATTGCCATGTAATCACAGAAGTAGGATGATAACATTTCTGTATCTGTAAATATTATATGCAAATAAACTTGGAGCATAACACACTGTTACTTTTCTTCTTTCCTACATCAGGTGGATATCATAGTAGTTTTGACATGCAACATCCAGGCTCTTTCTGCTCAGTTTATCTTCAAACAAATATTTACCTCAGTAAACATGCCTGCCTGGAGAACATGTGGTCTGTAAGATATGTTCAAACCTACATGAAATCTGACACTAAGCAAAAACACAATTTATGACCATAAACAGATTGCCTGCATAACATTTACAATAATTTACACGAGCTTTATACACTTAGGTACATTTTGGACCTGGGTAGGCAAACCTCATAAGTGATATGAGAAAACAACCTCAGTCAAATCATATTGTGACAAGAGTGTAATTTATTTACAGGTGTAAAAAATGGAGTTCAGGAGTATTCAAAAACAATAATAAATAAAATTTTTACAACATATGGATGGAGTGATTGCAGCGGTATGGTGGAAAAAACCCTCACCCCAACTGATACTGGAATAATAAGAGGAGCGACCAATTACTGTATACCCCATGTCAGTTTTGCAGCAGACATTCTGAAAACGCTGAGAGAAAACCAAGTGCAGAGAAGAGGAGAAAACACACAGGCACACACACACACAAAACAAAACAGCAAGTCAGTTACAGATGTCTTTCAATAATGTTTGTTGGCTGTTGAAACCCAGTTAGTCCTTCTTTGATGGGCCTTGGAATCTCGAGGTGTGTGATTTCTTGGCCTCCTCTTTCCTGGGCTTTAGTACTGGAGCAATGTTGGCAGGCAGTTGAGGTATTTGCATATGAAATGACTTGTCCTTGGGTTGGACTGAGGGGTCAAGTCTTCTTTGAAGCACTCGTTCCATGAGATCATCTCTGAATGTCTGCGTTGTCTCCGCATATATTGGTCTTGAAATCCAATGACCCGTTTGCTTTTTGTGGACAACATTGGTTCTTGGGAGGCCTGAAATAAAAAACAATATGAACATAGGTGGTCAAAATACAGAAGGTTGTCACTTCTAAATGTATCCCATCACACATTTGTTGGGACTATGGTCTTGAGAGGCCTGCAATTAAAAATAAATAAATAAATAAATAAATAAATAAGGTCAAAATATAGTACGTTATCATTTCTAAAATTATGATGTCACCCATTTTTGGGGACTATTTCCCAGGCATGTTTTCCTGAAAAGGTTGAAATAACACCGGTCAGTCATATCTGTAACATATGTGATGGTCATGATCCTGAAGGCAGATATGTGTTATTGCAGTTATTACACTATTTTAGTAGTGTAGTACTTGTGGTACCAGTGTACCCACCTCCTGCAGTTCTTGCTTGTTCCCGTTCTCTTGAGTGATTCTCATTGTGGTCCATGATTGCAAGCATAGTGCGTGCCTTCATTGCAGGGTATCCAAAATGAAGTCGCTTTGGGCAGTACTTCAAGAGTGCATTGTGAAACACCTCAAGTTGTCCTGAAACATAAAAAACAAAACAGAAGAAAGGCTCTAATGAGTTTGGGTAATATGTTTCAGGTTTACTTTCAATATGTTGAAGGAATATCAGTAATGTCTCCTATTTGCACTTTTAGGTTTTGCTTTACTTTGGCATTTCAGTTGTTGGCCCCAAGTGTCAGCCCCCCCAGGAGACTACCTTTGCACCTATTGTTGCTATAGGTGTGACCTCCTGTCAATAGGGGGTAAACTGCCCATCTCTTAATCCCCCCCGGCCGTTAACAGCCATTCTCCTGCGCACAATAGATAGCCCTCACACTGTGTCTATGTTCTCGTTAGTAGGCAGAACTGGAATTTTTCAAACCTGGTAAAGTTTGTAAATTTGGGGCTACACCCCCCTGGTCTCATGATGTGGACATTTTCTGTGTTTCCTTTGATGTCTTTGTCTTTCCTTTGATGAATCATCCAAAGAATAACACCTGAATCAAGTTTGTCTATCAGAAACTAAGTCTGCAGAGTTTTATCAGTGGCACAAACTTACCACCAGGATTTACAGTGGAAAAAAGATAATGCATGGTTATGGGTGATTTACAATGACTGTGCCATGACTATTATACTGTACATTAGTACTGGTCTATAATATACATGATACATACAGTACTGTTATTGTGTGGTGGAGAACTCAAGATCCTAATCACAGTCATACCCATAACTTTCGCCATGTCACTATTTTGCCTTATTAAAATCTTAGATACACATACTTGTATGTTTGAACAGTGTCATCTGTTGAAGGTCTTTGAGGAAGCGAGTGTCCATCATCATCGACTTCAGGACTTTGTAGGAAGGGGAATTCACTTTTAGCCACCTCTTGCTTCTTTGTTGCTGTGCAGACAACTCTTTGTGGAAACATCTGTATTCCATGCCATTGTCTTCCCAGCGGTGGACCCCAGTGATGTGGTGTAGGAGAGAAATCCATCGCCTGAGCAGCTCCTGACAACATAAGAGCAGAGGCAATTTTTGAACCATCTGAAGTACAACACAGTAGCCTTCCATGTGCAACAGCAAAGGGTTGCCGTGCATTACATCCGCGTCTAACTGGAATGTCAATACAGGTGTGTCTGTATGCTTGTTACCTTTGGATTTTCTTTGCAGGTGCAACAGCTCCACCACATGTGGTTGGCGACACTCCAGACCCAAGGAGCAAGATCTTTGTACTCCCTCCTGTTGGATGTCGCTACCATTTTCTTTTTAAATCCTGGACAATTACATAAAATCAATTGATAGAAATATGGATGTGCACCTATTTCTTTCAGTGTTTCCCTTTTCATTACATTGACTGGAGTGCCCCCCCTTTTCGACCACATGTGATGCATACTGATGTTTCAGCATCATTTCAGTCTGTCTGACATTTGTCATTTGTGTAATCTTTTGCTAAAAAAGACATCTCAATGAAACTGGAAAAAAAAAATCATTGAGAGTGCACCACACACAATCTGCAGCCTACTACATTCCTCAAGGAAACACTGTTAAAACATAATTATACAAGACAATAATAGATAGTAGATATAGACTAACAGAAAACTAACCTTTTGCTACATGCCATGGGTCAAATTGATGAATGATGTTAGGATACTCCTCTCTCATAATTTTTCGGATGGAGGGATATGCCGGTCAGTGGTGACCACTGTTACATTGATGCCCTCATTCAGGATGTTGTCCAGTCCTTTCCTGAAACCCAATGGTTCCATCGCAGCAGAACTTGAGGCCTGGGACACCTGTGGAGCACAAATGTATGGATGAGGGAATCTGAAATGTAATTTATCCGTTGGTTACAGAGTTGTATGACAGGTGTTGCAGAACTGACCATGTTTTTGTGATAATTCACAGTCTTACCTGCATCAGCTCAAACACCACAATCTGCTTCGTTGAGTCATCCATGAAAGAGTATGTGTTGTATTTGCTGGAATGCCCGGGGCTGTCACTTCTGCCATCACCACACAGCTGCACTCCCTCACCATCCTCTAATTGGCAGATTAGTCTTGCTTTGGTGATGTCCTCCTGTGTTATGTACGCTTGTTCAATTGCTGGGAGCAGGTAAGTGTTCTGGATCACATTATACCATGATTTGTGGGGCAACTGCAGGTTGAGAAGTCCTGCCCAGTCAGCAATATCGGTGTATGTTGCACCAGTGAAGACAATTGCAGCTTGTGTCAGTAAGTTATTTTCTGGCATCCCACGTACTTCGGGACATGACTCCCATTTTCCCACATGGCCACTGTTGCATTGCCATTTTATTTTTTTTCTGCTGCCACAGCGCAATACAGTTTGATGGAGGTCACACATCGCAGAACGGCATTCTGGGCATCTTTGGAACAGCTCCATGAGCTTGAACTCATTCACGATCCAATTCCTTTCCCTCCATCCTCTGGGTTGTCCAGGGAGGCTTGAGGAACTTCCTGTGGTGGAGGTTGAGGGGCTGCTATCTGGCACATAGCTGCTGTCTGCAGGATCAAGAGCAGTCTCAGAGGTCATGCTGACATCAAAGTCCAATGTTGCACTCATGTCCATCGCTGTTGCTCCAATGAGGTGTGGTTCCTGATGAAGACAAATAAAAATATGCCTCATTACTGTTACAAAGAGTAATATTTCAGTAGTAGTATTTCAGTTACGTAAGTCACAACATTCATAAGCAAATACTTTGTCCACATGGGAGCCAGGACAGCTCTTTTGGGAGGACGTGCGTGTGAAGGACTGGCTAGCTGGACAGGCAAGGGTGCTCGGAATGTAGATGTTGTCTCCTCAGCTTTTTGCTTCTGGGGGGTTGAATGAGGAACACCCTCAAAAAAGGTTTCCTCTGGTTCAGGCAGATCATGCTGTGCATCACTTGACACTTCCTGTATAACATTGACAACACAGACAGATTACAAGTTTACTCTTTTCCAATACAACATAAAGCACTACAATGCTTGTCAGTTTTTACATTTATCAAAGTCAGTAAGTTTTGTCACAGGGCATTATATAGACAGACAGTATCTACATTTTATGCCTCACCAGTGATAAGCCTCCCCCTCCCCCCTGCACCGTCAGTCACTGATCGCCCACCTACTGTATACGACAAGAAGTAGGCTACCCTACCAGTACATTGCCATGAACTACACACACACACACACACACACACTAGTTGCCTGAGACTAAAGTTTGCTCAATATTCAGGCTCTGCAGTATGGTGCTGTAGATACACAGCATTTATGGTCAATTGAGGGAAATCTTTTTTTCAACATCATAACGGATCGAGACATCAAAAACACAAACCTCCCCCTCCCCCCTGCACCGTCGGTCACTGATAGCCCATCTAATGTTTACAACAATAGACGTAGGCTACCCCAGTACATTGCCATGAACTACACATAGGGCCTATAGACCCTTTTCAGTCACGTGACCTTCGTAAACGCGACCGTCATTTTGGACATGTAGTGGACTTCGGCTCGAATCAGTTTGAATGCGAGGAAGGCGACAAACGAAAAACATAAAAGAAAAAGGAGCGAGATGCAGAAAACACCTTCACTATCCAGCGACGTAGGGCATTTACAGGGCGAGCAGAGGGAGAGGTATTTGCAAAAATTGAGGTTAGCAGGCTTAGAGAGCGACGTTTACCTGCTTCCACCAGGACTGTTCACTGACGTACGGAAGTACACGAAGCCCTCGTCTTTACCTGACTTCGGCCCACATGACCTGTATACCTATGTCATTAAAAACCCATCACCATACACATACACGCCAACGTCCGAGGTTCCGGAGCGCGCTCTGGCTTGCTCCAGGAGTGCTCCGGCCGAGGTTCCGGAGCGCGCTCCGGCTTGCTCCAGGAGTGCTCCGGCCGAGGTTACGGAGCGCGCTCCAGCTTGCTCCGGAGCAAGCCGGAGCGCGCTGCTTAATTTGAGGGCAACCTCGGCCGGAGTGTGCTCCGGAACCTCGGCCGGAGCGCGCTCTGGAACCTCAGCCGGAGCACTCCGGGAGTAAGCCGGCGCGCGCTGCTTAATTTGAGGGGAACCTCGGCCGGAGCACTCCGGGAGCAAGCCGGCGCGCGCTGCTTAATTTGAGGGGAACCTCGGCCGGAGCACTCCCGGAGCAAGCCGGCGCGCGCTGCTTAATTTGAGGGCGAGCAAGCCGGAGCGCGCTCCGGAACCTCGGACGTTGGCTCCGGCAGCTATTTATACTGGATCCGGTGTAAATAGCTGCCGGATCATAATTACAGTAAACTAGTAAATACAGTAAAGGAAAAACTTGAGACTGAAAGGTTTTAACAGTCATCCAAATGACTGAACGTAAACATTGCTACAGTAACATACCAGCTACTTGTTGACATTAGCTAGTCAACAATAGCTACTACAGAAGAACAAAGAGGTTACAATGGGTTATTTTAGCCTATTTGGTTACACACTCACCGCCACAGAATGTTAACAGCAATGTAATGCCTTTTCTGGCTAATTTTATTCGTCTTACCTCCAACAAAGTGGTCACTACACAAGCGTTGGTATGCCGAGGGCTGCCAATCTGTTAATGGCCGCTATCCATCTTCTCCGTCGGGATCCGATAAAATGATAAACCTTGCCTTGTTTGTTGATGGTTACTACATCCAGGTGCACAACAATATAGTGGCATGATGGAAGTCTTGCTGAAAGTAAAAACTTTCTTTGCTGCCGTTCCTCAATGCTGGCTGTGGTAAACTACTGGTAGTACACGTCCAAAATGGCGGCCGCGTTTGTCGTGACGTCACGTGAAAAGGGTCCATAGTTGCCTGAGACTAAAGTTTGCTCAATATTCAGGCTTTGCAGTATGATGCTGTAGATACACAGCATTTATGGTCAATTGAGGGAAAACTTTTTTCAATATCATAACGGATTGAAACGTCAAAAACACAAACCTATCATATGAATGCAACATACGGTACATCATCAGATAACACCGTCAGACAATACAAAAGTACATCGTTAGACAAGCACAAAAACATCACACAAAGTGGCACGGTGAAGTTAGGCTACTTCTTTGTTATACCTTAGCTAAGTTACAGTATGTACCTCAATCAGTAAATTCTTATAGCAAGTCTCAGAGGTGTAATGATTTTGTAGTGAAGTTATCTGTGCTAACCGGACTCACCTACAGTAGGATAGGCTAGCTAGTGTGAATGCCACTTCCAAAAACAATAAGGTGCAAAAAAGACACTTACAATGTTGAGTCACTGCATTGGATGCGTAATTTCTGAATTGATGGTGTTGCCGTGTCATTCAGTCGTTTTCCAGTTGCTGTGTAGTCCTCATCTGTGAAATGTTCGGAGCAAACTCTCCAGCTCTTCACAACGTCCAGCGGTGTTGAGGGATCCAACTGTAAAGCAGCTAGCCAAACTTTCCGCCATTTGTAATAAGTTGGAATGTTGTGAAACATCACGGGACTGTAAACCCTCGGCTTGTTGCCACAACCCGGCATGATGCATGTAATAACCATTGTTTTTTAGCCGCTCAGTTTGGCTCGCAAACAGATGATTCCTCGACTAACCTCTGACTATTACTGACCACAGCACTGATGTTTCCAGTCACATTGGCTGTGTATTGACGGAAGTCAGGAGGGCGGGGGAGAGGGCAGGGGAGAGGGGGAAAACAGGAGTGAAGGTATCAATGCGCTGCCGAAGCACGCAGAAGGTGTTAGTACGCCTGTCATTATAGTGCGGACTTTCCATAGCATAGAAAATCGCCACGTTTCAATTTATGTAACTGAACTTTGTTTCATGTCACTGGTCATATAAACCTATGCAAACAGGAAAAACGTGGAAGAGTTTGGTCACATCTAACTATAGCCCCAAAAAATACCATTGGCCATGCTGAGCCTAGCTACATTGCTAACAGGAGTAACAGCGCGTCTGACTGACTGGGAGGTCACACAAAGCTCGGAGAGGTACGGATCAGCTCGTCTCAATTCAGAGAAGAACATATTTCATTATGGAAGTACGGTGGACTGTTCCTTTAAGTCGTTCAAATTCTGTAAAGCTGCTTTGTGACAATGTTTATTGTTAAAAGTGCTATACAAATAAACTTGACTTGAAACTTGACATTATAGTAGTGCTAGAAACGGTTACTTTGTTCAAAAAGTAAAGAAAAAAATATATATTTTTCTTTGCTTGGCCTGACTTTTCCCCATTTCATGGTTTTCTCTTTGCTTAACAAGCAACTGGATGATGAGTCTGCAGTAATTCTTTCTCCTACTCTTTCATTACACAGATCACACAACACTCAACTGTTCCTTTTCAAAATTCAACACCCCCCACCCCTTTCTTTATTTTATTTATTTATCAAGAACGCTTGTTGGCCAGATATTTCTCTGCCTGTTTGCAATGGCTAACAAAGCTGTCAAAGTGCAAGAGATTGGCCCAGGCCACCTTACCCTATACCAGCTTTCTGGACCTCCAATAGAGTGTTTTCACCAACATCACCAAAACACGAAAGTTTCAGATGTATGCCACGTTGGAGACATTGATTTTTGTAAATAAACAATACTTGCATTTCATGAAAAAAAAAAAAAAAATCTCAATTTTTGTAATGGCATTGGTTAAAGAAACTTGCAATAAGAAGACAGAAGCTCCTAGAAAATATGTAGAAGGCCCAGTGTAGGAGCCTGCTATCTGAAGAAACTGCAGTTAATCGACGGCCTGGAATCATACGAAATAGGAGAGGAACTGAGTGAAGACAATGCGTTACTGCCGGCTGTGACATACCCACACATCATCAACTAATAAATTTTTTCTCCAAGTCCACGCACTGCTGAGGATCTGAAGTGTTTCAAGGGACTAGAAGCCTATAACCAGATGTGCTGTGGCTGGGTCAGGGAACGAAAAGCACGGAAATTTAGTGAAAACGTCTGGTGAAAGCAAAGGTGTGTACTGTGTACATTACATGTACAGTGATATACTGTAGATCATGAATGCACATCCCCTGTGGGCCGACCTCAGCTGACAGCAGATGGCTGATTGTGATTTTTAACTTGAGCTTACTCTCAAGAGAACATACAGAGGCACCATCACGGCTAGACAGCAGAAATATGGTGTCATGCTTAATTTTAGGACATTGATCAGAACTTAAAAAAAGTCATACCTGATACAAAGTGAACTGAACACACTCTTATGTTGTGTGGATTTTTGTCGGTCAGATCTTGGTTTAGTTTGGCAAGCCAGAGACGATGACGCTCCCCTGACAATTTTGTGGTTTCCTCCCCCTGATTTTCGATTATTTTAGGTAATTGGTAGAAGTGCAGATGTTTCTCATGATCTGAGCGATTGTGGCAACCCAGAACTGTGCAGTAATTCACCATTATTTGGTTAGTTTATCGAAAAATTCATGAAGATTGCTTTGCTGTTGATGTGTCCAATACCTCCAATATGACATGTCCTGTCTACAACTAGTGCCAGCTTGGATTCAGGACTTTTGTTGTAAAATTAAACTGATGTTCCTTTGAAAAAAACCCACTTTAATATGGCCGACTTCCCGCTTGATGACGTCACGTGAAAACACGTGATACAGTGTCACTCGCCTGATCCAGTGTTAAGTGCAGCTCAGGTTTCTCTTCACTGACTCGTAAATCTTCCGCCTTTTACTAAAGATTTCCGGGGAGAGGAATGTTAATGAGCTCAACTTATTTTTTGCAGGCTTTGCTCAAATGTTAGAAATATCAAACTTTCTGCATGGAAACACTCCCCTACACACACACACACACACACACACACACACACACACACACACACACAGAGGATGTCCCTCTTCAAAAGGATCCAGCTGTTGGGGGTGGAGTCTAGCTGTGTTTACCTTTCTGGAGTTTAATATGTGGAAGTGGTATATTTAAAGTCATTGATTTTAGTGTAGTATTTGTTCTTATTAGCTTATTATTGGATATGGGTTTTTTACGAGGTTGTTTTATCAGACAGATTTTTAGAGCAGGGAGTGGGAATTGGGGCTTGCTTCTTCTGCTCTGCACATCAGCCTGGTGTTATAGTGCCCCCAGGAATAGTGCCCTTATTCAAAAAATGAAAAGAAGAAAAAAAAGCTTCTTTCTAATAGTGGTGTTCCATAGGTACAGAGAATGGATACATAAAGAAACCCATTGAGTTATGTGATGGTTTCGGTCCTGTGTGTGCCTGCCACCACAGGAAACCCAACGAGTAGTGAAGTGTGAAGTAGAGTAGGAGTCGGGACAGTACGGTAGTGAGTAACTTGTCGCTGTTGTTGCCCGATGTTTTGTATCACATAAGGAAACAGTATAGGAACTGTAACGGTAAAGATAACAGTTTCTCTAGTGTCTGGATAATCAGCATTGGCTTACATGGGTGTTAATCATAGGGCTGTTGGCCAATCACAGCCGAGCCGAGGGTTTCGGTCCGGCCCCCTTCTCCCTCTTCATCTGTCAATCAATTAATCAGCCGTGCAAAAATGGAGAAGAAACACAAGGGAGGAGCACAAAAATTAAGAGAAAAGAAAAGGCACGCACTACAAGCAGATGCGGCCAAGTGTCAGAAACTGACAAATATATTTTCTGCTGCTGCATCATCTGCACCATCCTCAGCAGCACCTGCAGCTGTCTGGAGGACAACATGACCCGGAGGAGGAGGCGACTCAGGTGGGCGGCTGGAATGTAATCCCTTAGCAAAAAGAAGTTTATTCAAGTGTACTATGAGTATACTTATTTTTTACTAAAACTGAGGAAGTATACTTGAAGTTGACTTTTTATAAACTATATTTTATATACTTAAGAATAGTATAGTGAAGTATACTTGGCTTATACTGAAAAGTATAAACAAAATCTGAGGACAAAAGTCTAAGAACATTTAATACTAAGACTTACACTTATACTTTAATACTAAAACTTATACTTTAGTATACTTTTTACGTTTTTCTGCCACAAAGTACTAATACTTCTTGCTCCAAGCGCATCATAAGGTCAAGTCATTGACTCATGCTTAACATTTAATTTATATATTAATATAATATAATGCTGGAGTTTAAAACTTTACAGTATATAGCATGTGTGCTCAATCTTTATGTACCTTAAAATCATACACAAAAACAGAAAAACTTTTGACTTGACTTTATTGATCAAGAGACCATTATGTTTGCATTTTTACATGCAAATGTGCACTTTTTCCTTTCATTTTCTCCAGTAAGGAAGGACTTGATTTCATAGGTCTTTGTTTTTGAAATGTTTGAAATGTTTGAAAATATATCAAACTTGTTTTCAACATTCTGTCTTGTGATTTTGTAAATGCATCACACTCTTGTGTACATACAGTATGAGTAAACTTTAAGAATACTTTAAGGAGTATATTTCCAGAATATAAATAGTAAGCTTCAAGTAATATGCCAAGCAAACTTAAAGTATAACAAGTAAACTAGTGAAATAACCAACGTTTAACAGTATACTTAAAGTATACAATAATAAACTAAAAATAGGGACTCAAAGTATATAACTAGTACAATGGCAGTATATCGATAAGTGTACTTGTGGTATACTTTAAGCATACGAGAGGGATATACCAAGTACGTACATTGATAGTATATAGATGAGTGTACTTGTTGTATACTTTAAAGTGTACTTTTGCAAACTTAAAATGAACTTTAAAGTATACTTTTATAAACTTGAAATGTTCCAATTTAGTCCGAAAAAGTATTAAATTTGTATACTTTCTATTACACTAAAAGTACATGGTCTGTAGTATACTTGCTATACTTTTACTGAAGCATAGTTAATAAAATGAACTTTAAGTATACTACTTTTTGCTAAGGGATAACATTATTTAGCTAGCTTGCTAACTTTTAGCACAACGCATTTAGGCTAGTTTGGTTGTAAAAACGTCATTATTGTGTATGCACTACACTAGTACTGCTAGGCCTAGTATACTAACAACATAACATTTTTTTAACCATCTTAGTCCTATTATCAAAAAAAATTACATTTTACTGATAGTTTGGTTTAGTGGATTACTAAAACAATACTTACAGTACTAATCTCTTATTTAGACTGAAGATGATCCAGCTAGAGGAAGCCAAGCCCAGGAAGTAAGTGCTCTCTCTTCAAAAGTTGATTAGTGATGCAGTGCTATGCGTTGCAAATTTTTTTTTACAAGGCCAAAACCAGAGGACTTAGATTATTTCTTGAGTCATCATCCCCAGCAGAAGGCAGAGAAGGCTATAGTGCAGAGAGCTTTTTCTTGCAAAGATGACACAAATAGGAAATGGCTTTCAAACAGTGAAGACAGACAAGCACTCTTCTGCTTCCTTTGTATGGCATTTGCTAAGGCTACAGATAGCAGTTTGTTCATCACTGGCATGACAGACCAGAAACACATACATCAGAGAGTGGAAGAGCATGAGAGGAGCAATCTACACAGAGGTTGTGCAGAAGCATATTTCCTTAGGTCCTCAAAACGCAATGTTGAGAACCTTCTCATGGGACATCAGATGTCTCTTTGTAAAGTGCAGGTGCGCAAGAGGCGGCAAGTGTTGGAGCGCATCATAGATGTGGTGAAGCTCACTGAAAAAAGAGGTTTGAGCTACAGGGGGTCACAGTCAGAGACAGCATACATGCTTGATGATGATACAGTGGATCATGGCAACTTCTCGGAAATTGTGTTGCTTTCAAAATATAATGTTTGCCTCAAGGAACACCTCACTCTTTGCATAGAAAAGAGTAAGAAAATACACCAGTCTGGATCCAGAGGTGGTAGAGGTTCTCTAGTTACTTTCCTGTCCAAAACTACCATCAACAACATCATTACAACCATCCAACACATAATGAAGGCCACCATCACAAAACAAATCCAGGAATCTGGTATGTTCTTTGTCCAGATTGATACCACACAGGACATCACAGCCCAAGATCAGTGCTCTGTCGTCATAAGACATGTAACAGACATTGTTCATGAGAGACTTTTTGCTCTAATTAAATGTGAGGCATCCACTGGGCAGTACTTTGTCAAAGTTGTGAGTGAGGTGCTGGCAAACATGAATCTTGATATGAAGCAGTGTATTGGAAACTCAACGGATGGGGTCGCCAACATGCAGGGCCCCATATAAAGGCTTCTCCGCACTTCTCTCAGAAAAGTCCCCTCATCAAATCCATGTGTGGTGTTATTCACACATCCTCAACCTTGTTTTAGCAGACACAACACAGTCTGTCTTAGAAAGTGGCTCTCTTTTTTTTTTCTCTCATCAATAACATTGCTGTTTTTGTCAGGGAGTCCTACCAGAGGATGTCCATTTGGGAGAAGGAGAGGAAGGACCCTAAACACAGACGTCTTGCTCCAATTGGAGAGACACGCTGGTGGGCAAAAGACAGTGCTTTGACCAAGGTACTTGGAGCTTTTGGAAAGCCAGATGGAGCCCTGTATGTTGATGTACTTCACACTCTTTCAGCCATCCAAGATGAACAGAACATTAACACCACTACTAGGGTCGATGGACGTGGCTTCACGGCAAGGCTGCTGAAGTATGAAACAGTACTCACAGCTCAGCTCTTCCTCCAAATTTTTCAGGTCACCTCACCAGTCTCAAAATATCTAGTAAGGTGATATGTTAACTATTATGGTATGATCATTATTAGTGTGACTTACATGTTCACCAATCTTCACACTATTAAGCAACTATTGCAGACCATTTTAAGTAACTATAAAAACTATTATACAATGGTTCTAATCAAGGCCTCAGGTTAAATTATGTGTCATTATCCCTTCAATAATGTTTACATGCATATTTTTTTGTCTCCCACATATATGTGAACATATTTGTTCCACCTTCAGCATCTGCCTCCAGCAATCACCACCTCCAGCGTCCGCCGCGTCATCCACCTCCAGCTTCCGCTGCCATCATCCACCTCCATCGTCCGCCTCCAGCATCCACCACCATCCTCCTCCTCCATCATCCGCCTCCAGCATCTGCCACATCATCCACCTCCAGCATCTGCCGCATCATCCACCTCCATCGTCTGCCTCCAGCATCCGCCACCCTGGCCCCTGAGTGGGCCAGTCAGGTACTAAATTCCTGGGCCACTTTTTTGCCCCAGTCCGCCCCTGGGCTATGATATAAGAAAATTCTACAACCCAGAAACAGATGGGCGCTCCGCTTTTAGGCAGTGCCTCAATATGTTATCCTTAAAGGAGCAATACCACAAATCACCACCAGAGGTCAGTAATGTTACTCAAAAACTGTCAGGAGTCAGAACACTCCCCGCTTGGTATAAATATGTCTACTACTATTTACTCTTTCACCGTGGTGTATCTCATTTTATATTATTATTACTGAGTGTTCCGACTGATTCACAAATCACAACAAAGGAAGGAGGACAAGGACAGAGATTGAAGATCTTAATTAATTTACTTAAAGAAAATAGAAATATTTACAAAATGAATGTATGGCGTGAGTAAGGTAATTAATCAGTAGTGTTAGACAGTGCAGGCATGTGATGATAGTGTAGCATGGAAACCTCACACACACACACACACACACACACACACACACACGGTGGCATCTCTGTTCAAAAGGATCCAGCTGTTGGGGGTGGAGTCTAGCTGTGTTTACCTTTCTGGATTTTAATATTTGGAAGTGGTATATTTAAAGCCATTACACACAGCAAGTTATCACTTCTCGGCCTTTTGGCTAAGATCAAGTGTAGTATCTGTTTTTATCAGTTTAATATGTGAGAGTACAAGCAATTAATTTTTCTTTAAAGCTCATCCTCTTTTTATGTCTCTGCCACTGTAAGGTGCAGGAGGCGTTATGTTTTCAGGTTGTCCGTGCGTGCGTCCCGAAACCTTGTGAACACGGTATCTCAAAGACTACTGAAAGGAATTTCACCAAACTTTCACCATTTGTGCGCTTTGGATAAACATGAACTGGTTAGATTTTGAGGTTGAAAGGTCACAGGTCAAAGTTACTGTGAGGTCAAATGTCCATCCCCAAACCTTGTGAACACCATATCTCAAAGACTACTGAAAGTAATTTCACCAAACTTTCACCATTTGTGTGCTTTGGGACAAAGATGAACTGATTAGATTTTGAGATCAAAAGGGCAAAGGTCAAGATCACTGTGAGGTCAAATGTCTGTTCAAAAACCTTGTGAACACAATATCTCAAAGGCTAATAAAAGGAATTTCACCACACTTTCAGCATTTGTGCACCTGGGGACAAAGATGAAATGATTAGAATATGAAGGCCAAAGGTCAAGGTTACTTTGAGGTCACATGTCTGCCCCAAAACCTTGTGAACAACAAAATATTATCTGTTCTTGCAAACTTCAATGTCAGGTTGCATATCATAATTTGCATAATAACACTAAATACCAAGTTGACATTAACTTAATCACAACTTCATAAGGCGCGTAGTCTATCAGGTGGAGGCATCCCCATTGACGCCGTTGGCGTCGAGTTCTAGCTAGTTTTTTTTTTTAATCACTGATTTGACTTCATGCTAACTTTGGAAAGTCTCCCTTTCATTACTTAGAAGATTCCTATATTAGTTAACAGAAGAAATGACTCGTACACAGCGAAAACAGATCAGGAAATTAGGCCTGTTATACTCAATCTGCTTCGGAAGAAATACTGACTGACATTTTGATTCACAGTCTCACATCAGTCATTTGCGATCTGATTTACATTAAAACTAGATAGAACTCGATGCCTCCGCCTGGTAGACTACACGCCTTATGAAGTTGTGATTAAGTTAATGTCAGCTTGGTATTTAGTGTTATTATGCAAATTATGATATACCACCTGACCTTGAAGTTTACAAGAACAGATAATATTTTGTTGTTCACAAGGTTTTGGGGCAGACATGTGACCTCAAAGTAACCTTGACCTTTGGCTTTCATATTCTAATCATTTCATCTTTGTCCCCAGGTGCACAAATGCTGAAAGTGTGGTGAAAGGTTCCAAGATGGCGGTGCGCACACACGCAGCGGCTCCTCTCTGTCCTGACAGAACAGTGTTTTCATGTTTTTTGTGTTTTAAAACAGTGTGTATCTGTTCGTCTTCATCGCGTCCATTAGTCTCAAGGCGCACATACTCCCGTGAGTTTCTGCTCGACAGCCGCAGAACTATATTCATGGATATAAATCCAGCGGATGCGGAAGTGCTATGCGGCTACGGTTTGCTCCGGAGGCTTGCTCAATCACTGACCCCCACTCCTCCATCCAGCCCGCAGTGGAGGCGCCACAGGCAGAACATGCGGAAGCAGAAGAGAGGCAAACGCGGAGGTATCTGGGCTAGACTAGCGGCTAGCCCTCACCAGCTGGCTATCCCTACCATCACTCTGGCCAACATATGCTCGCTGGACAACAAGCTGGATTATGTCCGCCTGCTCCACTCATCTTTTAAGTCTGTGAGTGAGTGCTGTGTCCTTGTGTTTGTGGAAACATGGCTTAACGACAGCGTCCCGGACTGTGCCATTCAGCTAGCCCGGCTAACATGCTACCGGTCAGACAGAGCGCTAGTCGGGGGGGGGGGGGGGGGGAAGTCTTGCGGCGGAGGACTCTGTGTTTACATTAGTGATGCCTGGTGTTGTGATGCTGTCGTGGTCTGCAAACACTGCTCACCACTGGTGGAGTTTATGATTATTAAGTGGCGGCCATTCTATCTGCCGAGGGAATTTACAGCCATATTGCTGGTAGCATTATACATCCCTCCCGGCTCCAATAACAACAGGAGTGAAGCACTGAATGAACTCTATCAGCACATCAGTGAGCAGCAGACAGCCCACCCAGATGCTTTCCTCATCCTGGCTGGGGATTTCAATCATACAAACCCCAAGAGCGTGTTTCCAAAACTCTATGGACAAACTGTATCAACTTTCCCACACGTGGAAACAATGGACCCTTTTCACGTGACATCACGACAAACGCGGCCGCCATTTTGGACGTGTACTACCAGTAGTTTACCACAGCCAGCATTGAGGAACGGCAGCAAAGAAAGTGTTTATTTTCAGCAAGACTTCCATCATGCCACTATATTGTTGTGCACCTGGATGTAGTAACCATCAACAAACAAGGCAAGGGTTATCATTTTATCGGATCCCGGTAGATGCTGACCGACGGAGAAGATGGATAGCGGCATACCAATGCTTGTGTAGTGACCACTTTGTTGGAGGTAAGACAAATAAAATTAGCCAGAAAAGGCATTACATTGCTGTTAACATTCCATTCTAGTTTACTGTAATTATGATCTGGCAGCTATTTACACCGGATCCAGTGTAAATAGCCGCCGGAGCCAACGTCCGAGGTTCCGGAGCGCGCTCGCTCGCGGCCCGGCCGGAGCCGGCGGCCGCGGAGCCAGCGCGCGCTCGCTCGCGGCCCGGCCGGACGTTGGCTCCGGCAGCTATTTACACTTGATCCGGTGTAAATAGCTGCCAGATCATAATTACAGTAAACTAGTAAATACAGTTTTCTGCATCTCGCTCCTTTTTCTTTCATGTTTGTCGCCTTCCTCGCATTCAAACCGATTTGAGCCGAAGTCCACTACATGTCCAAAATGGCGGTCGCGTTTATGAAGGTCACGTGACTGAAAAGGGTCCATACTCTGGACAATGTTTACACCATGCATAAAGACGCCCACAAAGCCCTACTCCTCCTCCACCTTGGGGCCTCAAATCACTCCACTGTTATGCTAATGCCAGCATACAGGCCGCTGGTTAAAGTCACCAAACCAGCTACAAAACAGATATGTGTGTGGCCAGAGGGGTCCTCAGAGGCACTCCAGGACTGTTTTTCCACCATTGACTGGAGCATGTTCAGACAGGTGGCCACCTACAGCAACATCACAGATCTCCAGGAGTACACAGAGACCATCACTGCCTACATGAGGAAGTGCATGAACGATGTTACAGTCACCAGAACCATCTCCATTCGGGCCAGTCAGAAGCCATGGCTGACAGGGGAAGTCCACAGGCTCCTGTGGGCTCGGAACGCCGCCTTCAGAGATGGGGACGAGGTGGGCCTGAGGACAGCTAGGGCCAATCTATCACAAGGCATCAGAGACAGTATTCCAGGTACATTGCTGGCCATTTCAACGACAGCAGAGACACCAGGAACCTGTGGCAGGGGATTCAGACCATCACAGACTACAAGCCCTCGCCGCAGACCTGTGACAACTCCACGTCTCTGCTGAATCAGTTGAATGACTTCTTCGCTCACTTTGAGGCAGACAACAGCACCACGGCACAGAAGACCCCACCACCTCCCGGCAACCAGGTGTTGACGCAGTCCCCACACAGCATGAGGAGAGCTCTCAGGATGACAAATGCACGAAAAGCCCCGGGTCCTGATAACATTCCTGGTCGTGTCCTGAGAGACTGTGCCGAGGAGCTCACAGATGTCTTTACAGACATCTTCAACATCTCGTTGAGCCAGGCTGTTGATCCCACGTGCCTCAAAACCATCACCATCATCCCGGTCCCGAAGAAGCCATCTCCCTCCTGCTTCAATGACTACCGCCCTGTCGCACTCACTCCCATCCTCATGAAGTGCTTCGAGCAGCTAGTCATGCGGCATATCAAGTCTGCCCTCCCCCCCGCCCTGGACCCTTTCCAGTTTGCATATCAGTCCAACCGTTCAACCGATGACGCCATCTCCACTGCCCTCCACTCAGCCCTCACCCACCTGGAGACAAAAGACTCGTATGTCAGAATGCTGTTCATAGACTTTAGCTCAGCATTCAACACAATCATTCCTCAGCAGCTCATTCATAAACTGGACCAGCTGAGACTCAACACCTCCCTGTGCAACTGGCTGCTGGACTTCCTGACGGGGAGACCACAGGCTGTATGGGTCGGCAGCAACTCCTCCAGCACCATTACATTGAACACGGGGGCCCCCCCAAGGATGTGTGCTAAGCCCCCTCCTCTTCACTCTGCTGACCCACGACTGCACACCAACATCCAACTCTAATCTCTTCATTAAGTTTGCGGATGACACGACTGTGGTGGGTCTCATCAACAATGGCGATGAGACAATCTACAGGAGTGAGCCGCTTGGCCATGTGGTGCAAGGACACCAATCTCCGTCTGAACGTGAAGATGAAGGAGATTGTTGTGGACTTCAGGAGAGAGCACACCCAGCATTCTCCACTATCTGTCGACAGTGCTGCAGTGGAGAGGGTGAGCAGCACCAAGTTTCTGGGTGTGCACATCTCTGAAGACCTGTCCTGGAGCACCGCATCACTGGCCAAAAAAGCCCAACAGTGTCTGTATTTCCTCCGCAAACTGAGGAGAGCAAGAGCCCCGGCCCCCATCATGCACACTTTCTACAGAGGCACCATCGAGAACATCCTGACCAGCTGCATCACCGTGTGGTACGGCGCCTGCACCGTGTCCTGCTGCAAGACTCTGCAGCGCATTGTGAGAGCAGCTGAGAGGATCATTGGTGTCTCTCTTCCTTCTCTATCGGATATCTATAACTCCCGCCTCACCCTCAAAGCCATCAGAATTGCAGGTGACCCCACCCACCCATCTCACAATCTCTTCAGTCTGCTGCTGTTGGGGAGAAGACTGCAGAGTCTCCGGGCCAAAACCAGCAGGCTCAAGAACAGTTTCTTTCACCAGGCGGTCAGGAGGCTCAACTCTCTCCCTGTTCTGCCCCTCCTCCCCCCTCTGCCCCCTGCTGCAGATTCTGCTCGCACACCCCCCTGCCCCCCTTTTAGCATCTGACATGTCATCCTCACAGTTCCCTCCCTCAAAAAAAAAAAACACATACATACATCTCAACGTTCATTAACACACTGAACTCAGGGACCGCACATCTCACTTTACCTCGCTCATTTGCACTATTCCGCACTACCTCACCTTAACAGCTGCTAGTTTGTTTATACTGCTTATTTCATGTTTACCTGCTATACCTCAAGTGTCCTTGACTGTTTGTTTATTTGCACCAATTTACGTGTGTGTGTGTATATATATATATATATATATATATATATATATATATACACACACATACATATGTGTGTGTATGTGTATATATGTGTGTGTGTGTATATGAGTGTTTAGTCTATGTCTAGTTCTTATCTAGTGTTTATACTGTTTATATTGTCTGTTTATGAGTGTTTAGTCTATGTCTAGTTCTTATCTAGAGTGTTTATACTGTTTGTTTGTTTGTTTTTTCAATTATTCTATTTTTATTTATTGCATTGCCTGTTTGCACCGTGGGTCAGAGAGGACTGAAATTTCATCTGTGCTGTATGTCGAGCATGTATAGCATATTTGACAATAAAGTTGACTTGACTTGAAATTCCTTTTATTAGCCTTTGAGATATTGTGTTCACAAGGTTTTTGAACAGACATTTGACCTCACAGTGATCTTGACCTTTGCCCTTTTGATCTCAAAATCTAATCAGTTCATCTTTGTCTCCAAATGCACAAATGCTGAAAGTGTGGTGAAATTACTTGTATTAGCCTTGGAGATATTGTGTTCACAAGGTTTGTTGATGGACATTTGACCTCACAGTAACCTTGACGTGTGACCTTTTAACCTCAAAATCTAATCAGTTCATCTTTGTCCCAAAGCTCACAAATGGTGAAAGTTTGGTGAAATTCCTTTCATTAGCCTTTGAGATATCGTGTTCACAAGTTTTTGGGACGGACGCACGGACAGACGGACAACCCGAAAACATAATGCCTCCTGCACCTTAAGCTGGCGGAGGCATAAAAATACTAACCAGAACTTCATATCTTTTATAAAGAATATTGTGATGAATTGACATTCTGATATAAAGAGATTATCTTTCTGTCTTTTATCTATTCTTCAGCAAATATGTGACTTTCACTTCCAGTTAATAGCAGTTAAAAGATGAAATATTCTTGTGGTTTGCTTTCTACTCTAGTTGAGCTGTGTGGCTTTAACCAGTGAGAAACGAGGAAATGCTCTGTGCTTCACATTCTCAGGAAAGTCAAAATTAAAAGAGTCACAGATACATGTTCCTACTACTGCTGGTTTCTGTGGCATGTGCCATGGCTTTCAGCACAAACACATCAGCACTCAATGAGATGAGCTCACAATGAAAGGTGAACATTGTTAGATGTCACTTTCACATCTACAGTGGTGCTTGAAAGTTTGTGAATCCTTTAGAATTTTCTATATTTCTGCATAAATATGACCTAAAACAACATCAGATTTTCACACAAGTCCTAAAAGCAGATAAAGAGAACCCAGTTAAACAAATGAGACAAAAATATTATACTTGGTCATTAATTTATTGAGGAAAATGATCCAATATTACATATCTGTGAGTGGCAAAAGTATGTGAACCTTAAATATTAACAGTTAATTTGAAGGTGAAATTAGAGTCAGGTGTTTCCAATCAATGGGATAACAATCAGGTGTGAGTGGGCACCCTGTTTTATTTAAAGAACAGGGATCTATCAAAGTCTGATCTTCACAACACATGTTTGTGGAAGTGTATCATGGCACAAACAAAGCAGATTTCTGAGCACCTCAGAAAAAGTGTTGATGCTCATCAGGCTGGAAAAGGTTACAAAAACATCTCTAAAGAGTTTGGACTCCACCAATGCACAGTCAGACAGATTGTGTACAAATGGAGGAAATTCAAGACCAATATTACCCTCCCCAGGAGTGGTCGACCAACAAAGATCATTCCAAGAGCAAGGCATGTAATAGTTGGCGAGGTCACAAAGGACCCCAGGTTAACTTCTAAGCAACTGAAGGCCTCTCTCACATTGGCTAATGTTAATGTTCATGAGTCCACCATCAGGAAAGCACTGAACAACAATGGTGTGCATGGCAGGGTTTCAAGGAGAAAGCCACTGCTCTCCAAAAAGAACATTGCTGCTTGTCTGCAGTTTGCTAAAGATCACGTGGACAAGCCAGAAGGCTATTGGAAAAATATTTTGTGGAAGGATGAGACCAAAATAGAACTTTTTGGTTTAAATGAGAAGCGTTATGTTTGGAGAAAGGAAAACACTGCATTCCAGCATAAGAACCTTATCCCTTCTGTGAAACATGGTGGTGGTAGTATCATGGTTTGGGCCTGTTTTGCTGCATCTGGGACAGGATGGCTTGCCATCATTGATGGAACAATGAATTCTGAATTATACCAGCGAATTCTAAAGGAAAATGTCAGGACATCTGTCCATGAACTGAATCTCAAGAGAAGGTGGGTCATGCAGCAAGACAACGACCTTAAGCACACAAGTCGTTCTACCAAAGAATGGTTAAAGAAGAAGAAAGTTAATGTTTTGGAATGGCCAAGTCAAAGTCCTGACCTTAATTCAATCAAAATGTTGTGGAAGGACCTGAAGCGAGCAGTTCATGTGAGGAAACCCACCAACATCCCAGAGTTGAAGCTGTTCTGTATGGAAGAATGGGCTAAAATTCCTCCAAGCCGGTGTGCAGGACTGATCAACAGTTACCGGAAATGTTTAGTTGCAGTTATTGCTGCACAAGGGGATCACACCAGATACTGAAAGCAAAGGTTCACATACTTTTGCCACTCACAGATATGTAATTTTGGATCATTTTCCTCAATAAATAAATGACCAAATCTAATATTTTTGTCTCATTTGTTTAACTGGGTTCTCTTCATCTACTTTTAGGACTTGTGTGAAAATCTGATTATGTTTTAGGTCATATTTATGCAGAAATATAGAAAATGTTAAAGGGTTCACAAACTTTCAGGCACCACTGTATAGCATCTTATCTCACTGATGATGCATTACTTTGTGCCACCAATAAATGCATCTCAACAGAGAGAGCTCAGAGAGGAAATAACTCGAAATGTGTCCATACCATCCACGGGCAGTAAGTAGAATTAATCAGAAACTGAAGCCCAATAACAAAAGCTTTGAGTCCAGTGCTGTGCTCACCTGACCTGGATATTTTATTTGATAGTTTAGTGAAAATTGTTAACAGTAAGGCAAGGCTGCAAGGCAAGTTTATTTATATAGCACATTTCATACACAGTGGCAGTTCAATGTGCTTTACAGAAGTAAAAGCAGAACAGTAAACAATAGAAAATAAAATTACATAAAATAATTGGGGAAGAAAAATAATAAGAATTAAACAATAGTAGAAATAAAATAATAAAATGAAATAAAAGTTCAAAAAAGGAATCAGCCTCGAGATTAATTATTATTATGGGTTTAACTCATAAAGCGCGCTCTTCCCGTGGCTCTTCCACGAGGATCACCAAAAATCGTCCCGCAGAGTAATCAAGATGCAAAAAGGAGGAAAATCCTGAGACTCAGTGGAGGTTCGGTGCCACTAGTGCTTTACTAGTGCAATAGTGAGCCTTAGTTCCCTGTTTCTGTGAAAATCTGTTTGTGTGTTGTACCTGCCTTTTTATTTGGAATATGGATCTGCTTACTTTGATATTGTCTTCCTGTACTCTGACCTCTGTTTTTAATTATGATGAAGATCATTGGTTTGCCCTGAATAAAGGACACACTGAGTTTATTCACTTGTGTCCTGTCTGACAGCAACATTCACACCATCAGACTGTGAATGAAACAATATATTTGCTCCTTTGGAGAAAGTTAATAATTCACATCACTCATTTCAGGCCTTTTATTCACAGCTCTAACAGTAAAACTGATGATCTGCTTAAACTTCAGGCTCAAAAAACACATCACACCTAAATGTTCCTTACTGTTGACCAGTTGCTGTTATTACTGTCAGCAACACCAAGACCTTTTAGTCTGAAGTACAGAAACCACACCAGCTCTCTCTCTCTCTCTGTGTGTGTACCTCTTTCAGTACTTATTGTTTTATTCCCCCATTATATTTGGGTATGTGGAGAGATGCTTCTTATACCATTGCTATAATGCACATAATACGGATCATCTCGTCTCATTATCTCTAGCCACTTTATCCTGTTCTACAGGGTCGCAGGCAAGCTGGAGCCTATCCCAGCTGACTACGGGCGAAAGGCGGGGTACACCCTGGACAAGTCGCCAGGTCATCACAGGGCTGACACATAGACACAGACAACCATTCACACTCACATTCACACCTACGGTCAATTTAGAGTCACCAGTTAACCTAACCTGCATGTCTTTGGACTGTGGGGGAAAACGGAGCACCTGGAGGAAACCCACGCGGACACGGGGAGAACATGCAAACTCCACACAGAAAGGCCCTCGCCGGCCACGGGGCTCGAACCAGGACCTTCTTGCTGTGAGGCGACAGCGCTAACCACTACACCACTGTGCCGCCCTAATACAGATCATGAGTGGTGAAAATATTGTGTTGATGGAGAAAATGTGTTGCATGTAATGAATCCTCATAATGGCACCCCCCCCTCCACCCCCGATTGGTGTTAAAGAACACAGGAAGTTTCAAGTGTTTAACACAGATGCTACACGTTCACTCAGTCATTCAGTCAGTCATCAGAAGGGCAGGATGGAGCTCCGTCCACTCTGTGTGATGCTCTGTGAGTAAATGTTCTCTGTGTGTCTTCATTACACTGATTGGTGGTGAATTAAGTTTTGAATTAACAGGCTGAGAGTCCTGTCATCAGGTTCTGTGTGATTATTTCATTTGTCTGTAGCTAAGGTTTGATACTGAATTTCATGTGAACAGGGCATTCTGCTGTTTTGTGGTGCATTTAAATCCGACCCAATTTATTTTATACTTTATTCTACATTTATTTGGAGAGATTTTCTGCACTTTATCATCTGTAAAGTGCAGAAAGTTGCTCTTGTAGATACACTATAAAACTCTGCAGGTCTTAGCCTCAGGTAGGAAACTGTGCCAAGCAGACAGGAAATCAAGTGACTGAGTTTATAAATGTGAGATATTTATATTCATCGAGACATGGCACCGTCTTCAACATCAGATCAGAACAGATGCTGATTTGAATAAATCTATTGGGGGATTTAAGATAATTAGAGTCTATCGGGCACAGACTGATTCTGATTTTTTTAAATAAAACTTCAGCTCTGCACTACACATGAGTGCAGGCTTACATTATCACAGGTTTATATTAAAGTCTGCTCACAGGTTTTTTTTTTGGAAACTTCAAGTGTTAAAGCAGAGACTCTGAAAGAGGAACAATTGTTTATAGCAGCTATAGCATCAACAGTAACAGGAACTAAACTGAAAAGTTAGAAAAGTTGAAAAGTACAGCATGCAATTCATGAATAAACTTCGACTTGTAATTGATGGTAAGAGGAATTAAACTCTCCAAGACAGAGAGTACAGTAATTGAAAATAATCTACTTTGGGATGGTAACAGTACATCTGCGTCACACTGGGCCACATCACACCACCCTATTGTTCATTATTTTCCTCCATCAGCAAACCCCAACTGTTTTATCCCTTAATTAAACTGTCATTTCTGTTTCTCTCCCGAACTTTAGTGCTGACTGGATTCATCCACTGGACACAAACAGGTGATTTATCTACATTTCATTTATTGCAGTTTTTTTTTTTAATTTGCCATGCAAATTTACTCCTCCCCGTCTGTAGAGAGAGTATGTAGGCATACTCTCTCTACAGACAGGGAGAAGTATGCCACGCCTCCCTGTCTGTAGAGAGAGTATGCCACTGCTTCCTCTTTGACAGCAGAACCAATTTTGCTCTCTTGGCCTCCTGGCCATCGATGGCTGTGGCCTGACAGTGAGTTTGAGATTCAAACTGACAATCTCCTGAGGACAGGGCAAACATTGTTTTTGTGGTGTGACTCTGTTGCACATCATGCTCATGCTCACTTGAGGCTTGAGCTTGAGGCTTCCTCTGTTACTACTTTTCGTTATGGACAGTGAAAATGAGTTCAAGTTCAAGTCAACTTTATTATCAATAATGCCATGTGCAGGACATACAGAGAATTGAAATTGCGTTTCCTTCTGATCCACGGTGCAAACAGTAATAAACATGAAATATAAAATATAGGTAAAAGATGTAAACTTAAAAAAAGGTCTATACACACACACACACACACACACATAAGTTAAAGCTATCTAAGAAAAGACAGTGGCAATCCAGAAAGTATAGATATGGCAAATGTGGCAGTGTGAACAGAATTAACGGTATAAATTTAAATGTGATGAATGACAATATAAACAGAATGAACAATGCAAACAGGAACAGCAGTCTGACAGTATAGTAGGGCAATATAGCACAATATAAACAGAATTATCAGTATAAATATAAATATGGCAGTATGAGCAGAATTTACAGTGTAAGTATAAATATGGCAGATGTGACAGTATAAACAGTACAGCAGTGAAATCTATCAAAGATAAAAGATGTATAAAGTGTAAACAGTGTTGTAAACAGTTTTTATATAGTGCAATTAAGTTTACAAACCTGACCTTGATCCCTGTCAGCTGTCCAATTATCGGCCAATATCAAACCTCCCCTTTATCTCCAAGATCCTTGAAAAAGCTGTGGCACAGCAGTTATGCTCATATTTACATAGGAATAACATCCATGAAATGTATCAGTCAGGATTTAGACCTCATCATAGCACAGAGACAGCACTGGTTAAAGTAGTAAACGACCTACTGTTGGCGTCTGATCAGGGCTGTGTCTCGCTACTTGTGTTGCTTGACCTTAGTGCAGCATTTGATACCATTGATCATTCCATTCTTCTGGATAGACTAGAAAATGTTGTGGGAGTTAAGGGAACGGCCCTCTCCTGGCTCAGGTCTTATCTAACTGATCGTTATCAGTATGTTGATATAAATGGTGATATTTCTAGACGTACCGAGGTAAAGTTTGGTGTTCCACAAGGTTCTGTCTTGGGTCCACTGCTTTTTTCTCTATATATGTTACCTCTGGGCGATATTATTCGTAAACATTGTATTAGTTTCCACTGTTATGCTGATGACACACAGTTGTATGTCTCTGCAAAACCTGATGAGAGACACCAGCTTAATAAAATTGAGGAATGTGTTAAGGACATTAGACACTGGATGCTTATAAATTTCCTTCTGCTTAACTCTGACAAGACTGAAGTACTTGTGCTAGGACCACATACAGCTAGAAGTAAGTTTTCTGATTACACATTAAGTCTGGATGGCCTTTCTGTTTCTTCACGTGCAGCAGTAAAAGACCTCGGAGTGATTATTGACCCCAGTCTTTCATTCGAAACTCACATTGATAACATCACCCGGATAGCTTTCTTTCATCTCAGAAATATTGCAAAGATAAGAAATTTAATGTCATTGCATGATGCAGAAAAACTAGTCCATGCTTTCGTTACCTCCAGGTTGGATTATTGTAATGCCTTACTGTCTGGATGTTCCAATAAGTGCATAAACAAGCTCCAGTTAGTTCAAAATGCAGCAGCAAGAGTCCTTACTAGAACTAGAAAATATGACCACATCACGCCTGTCTTATCCACACTGCATTGGCTCCCAATCAAATTTCGTATTGATTATAAAATACTACTATTGACCTTTAAAGCACTAAATGGTCTCGCACCACAGTACCTGAGTGAACTTCTGCTCCTCTATGACCCGCCACGCCTACTTAGATCAAAAGGTGCAGGCTATCTGCTGGTACCTCGTATAGTGAAGGCTACATCAGGGGGCAGAGCCTTTTCTTACAAAGCCCCACTGTTATGGAACAGCCTTCCAAGTAATGTTCAGGAATCAGACACAGTCTCAGCATTTAAGTCTAGGCTGAAAACATATCTGTTTAGTCAAGCCTTTTGTTAATGGTGTTTATGAGGTAAAGGTGTAGATCTGGAGGGTCCTCAGACATAGAGTGTTTTGGTAAACTGGGATGTATGGACAGGGCCGTTGACAGCTTTGGCTGGGCCCGGGACAAAATAATCTGAGTGGGCCCCCCCACACACACACACATATATGCGCGCACGCACATCGCCACACAGCAACCACCCACACCCAACCCCTCTTTTCACAGTCTCCATTCACTCCAACCCTTAAATAACAGGTATTCCAAGCCCATTATAACGGTCAACCATTTTATTTCAACATTTCAACATATTTACAGTTTGAACATTTCCTTAGTCTGCAACTATTCAGGTGCGAAATGCAATGCGTCGGACTTTTGCTGTGGCAAAGTCGTCAATAAGGTCATTGAGGTCCAGCTTCTTTGCAAGTTCGCGCTCTATAGAGAGCATAGCCAGCCCATTGAGCCTCTCCTGTGACATGTTTGAGCGCAGGTAGTTGATAAACCAAAATGATTGTTTACGGGATGGAACTGGGCCTCAATGAGAACGGAGTTATGGCTTTCCCAAAATCTGAACATAGAAGCATCACCACTAGTGATGTGTACAGTGAGTTTTTCAGTGTATTTTTTTTGTCTTGTTTTTCATAAACGGCCTTTCCATACTCGATTTAGAATGTTACAAAAAAAATTGACACCCTCCCAACCACGTAACATTAGCCTATCTGACCTGGGGGCTGACACGTTTATTACGGATAAACCAAAAGGATTACAATGTTCCCTGGATATAGAACTGGACTGAGAAGATTTCAAAATCTTAACGTGTAAGCAACAACAATAAAACAGAGGTTGTTTTATTCATTTAGGGCTTATTAGGCTACTTTCATTAATTGCGCTTTTCATACAGGCCTATCATTTTTCACTTGAGCAAGGGAATTGTTTGAAGAGTATCCAGTCTAAGCGAAAGTTTAATGTTTTGCAACAGACTAACCTCAAAACACCCCATTTATAGCCCATTCGTTACATTAAACTCTATCTAGCTGGCAATTTCACATGCCGTCGTATCTACACGGGATGATTTCCAACAAAATAAGGTTTAATTAACAAGAGGCAGCGTTCCACGGGCTTTCAGCTAACCGGAGTCCAGCTCAGCGCAGCTCAGCAAGCGTGCCTAAAACATTTGGATACGATTGCTACATACATATACACATACAAACAGCCACTCAAATCTCCACTGCCAAGCCTCTACCTCTCCAACGCCAGATCCATGTAAACAAGACGGACGATTTGGAATTACCTTATTCTATTCTATAATCGGCTGGTCAGTGCTATACTCAATACTTAAGGTGACTTACCCATCCAGTGAGGATTATTTTGTTTACAAGATGCCACATCTGAGTCGCTGACAAATCCTGAATTTCTGTAAAGATAACTGTGCAGAGGTTTATAAGCACGCAGTGCTTCACCACTGAACAGCGAGGGAAAGTTAATGAGGTAATTATACACTTCCGGGTATTCCGCTGGCAGTTCAAAATCCAGTCGTGAAAACTCCGTCCGGTAAGCCATAAGGGTCACAAATCTGTAGATCGTTTATTTTAGACATATATCTAGTTATCTGTTCATTAGAAAAATGAGCCGTGTAGTCCGTCGGTTGAAATTGATCCATTCTGTACACGAGTGCAGCAGTATTCAGCGGTGTTTTTTACCGACAAGATGGCGGTTGTGTACTTTCCGGTCACGTGACTGCAAGATCTCTATAGTGCCGTGTTATTTGGCGCCTTAATCAAAGACCAAACCATTTCTGCATTAGGGGTGGTACGTGGGTTCTTGAATCTATTTTCGAACACAATAAAGGCAAAAGAACCAGAAATCATTCATTGAATGCAAATATAGCACATTTTCCTCCCCCAAATCAACACATTTTGAAATGAAACAGAATGATTAATGGCATCTTCATGAGGGACCAGTTCTGGGCCCCCCCTCATGCCTGGGCCCGGGACAAAATACCCGGTTGTCCCCCCCTGTCGACGGCCCTGTGTATGGATGCTGTCAGTCCCCACTCGCTTGCTCACTCGAGTTTGTTGACGGTGTAGTGGCTGGCTGCTTTATGTCCCGGGGCTCCCTCATGCCTGTGTTACCTTCTGGCTCTCTCCTTTTAGTTATGCTGTCATAGTTAGTTGCCGGAGTCCCTGCTTGTACTCGGTGCAATATGTATACTGTTCCTACTTATTCAGGTGACATTGGGCATACCTAACCACCTGTGTTTTCTTTCTCTCCCCCCCACCCCAAATCTGTCCCTCTGAGTTACATGGAGTCAACAGGAAATCTTTTGGTGGAGACGGTGGGGACCTCGACTGGCTATCGTAGCCTGCAGGGAATCGGCCGTCAGACATTCTGTCGCATGTCCCAGACCCGGTGAAATGTAACTGAATTGTCTTGGCCAGGCCTAAGGGTCCCATCTGCATCTCATCATTGCTGAGGAGTGTGCTCCCATCACCCAATCAAGCATCCAGCCAGAGCAGGTCATGATATATTTTTTACCATATTAACATGCCATTGTGTGTTATGCCTGATGTAAAGACTCTCGTCTCTGCGAGCCTACCACACAGATTTAATACTTGTCATTTTTAGGGCATACCTAACAACGTGTTTTCTTTCTCTCTCTCTCTTCCCCCCCCAATCTGTCCCTCTGAGTTACATGTTGATCCTGGGATTGAGATGCTGGCCTCTTCTGCCCCTCGGACCTGCTTGATCCATCCTGGTGCCCTGTGTCTGGTCGGAGTTTTATCGCCCCACTCCTGTGAAGGACGGCCCCATGAGGACAGTTGAGGGTTATATCTGTTAAAACTGTTAATATTATAGTCAGGCTGTCTGTTGTTGCCCAAATGAGGATGGGTTCCCTTTTGAGTCTGGTTCCTCTCGAGGTTTCTTCCTCATGTCGTCTGAGGGAGTTTTTCCTTGCCACCGTCGCCACAGGCTTGCTCATTGGGGACAGATTAGGGATAAAATTAGCTCATGTTTTAAGTCGTTCAAATTCTGTAAAGCTGCTTTGCGACAATGTTTATTGTTAAAAGCGCTGTACAAATAAACTTGATTTGATTTGAATTAAGTAAAAAAATAACGTGTAAACAGTATTGTAAACAGTTTTTACATAGTGCAATTGAATTTCGTTAAAGTTTGTTAAAGTGGCTGGTGACATTTGGTTTGTTTAAGGGAAGGGGGTACTGGCCTGGGAGGGAGTTCAGCATCCTGATGGGTTGGTGGATGAAGCTGTCTCTCAGTCTGCTGGTTCTTGCCCGGAGGCTTCTCATTCTCCTCCCAGAAGGCAGGAGGCTGAAGAAGTGGTGGTTGGGATGGGTGGAGTCGCCTGCAATGCTGAGTGCTCTGCGGGCCAGGTGTGTGTTGTAAATATCCTGAAGGGAGGGTAGGGGGACACCGATGATCTTCTCAGCTGCTCTCACTATGCGCTGCAGGGTCTTCCGGCAGAATGTAGTACAGCCGCCATACCACACAGTGATGCAGCTGGTCAGGATGGTCTCAGTGGTTCCGCGGTAGAAGGTGTGCATGATGGGGACTGGTGCTCTAGCTCTTTTCAGTCTGCGGAGGAAGTAGAGGCGCTGCTGAGAGTTCCTGGCCAGTGATGCGGTGTTGGATGCTGGGTAGAGGCTCTCTGGAAGTCGACAACCATCTCCTTCATCTTCTCAACATTAAGAGAGAGATTGTGTCTCTGCACCACACGGCCAGTTGGCTCACCTCGTCCCTCTAGTATGACTCATCATTGTTGTTAATGAGTCCCACCACAGTCGTGTCATCCGCAAACTTGATGAAGAGGTTGCTGTTGTGTGTTGGTGTGCAGTCGTAGGTCAGCAGGGTGAAGAGAAGGGGCCTGAGCACACATCCTTGGGAGGCCCCTGTGTTCAGTATGATGGTGCTGGATGTGTTGCTGCCGATCCGGACTGCCTGTGGTCTTTTGGTCAGGAAGTCCAGCAACCAGTTGCAGAGGGAGGTGTTAAGTCCTAGACAGTCCAGTTTCTGTATCAGCTGCTGGGGGATGATTGTGTTAAATGCTGAACTAAAGTCTAAGAACAGCATCCGCATGTAACAGTCCTTAGTGTCCAGGTGAGTGAGAACTGAGTGGAGAGCGGTGGAGATTGCATCATCAGCGAACCGATTGGCCTGATATGCAAATTGGTACAGGTCCATGGAGGGAGGGAGGATGGATTTGATGTGCTGCATGACTAACCACTCAAAGCACTTCATAATGATGGGGGTCAGTGCCACAGGGCGGTTGTCATTGAAGCAAGATAGAGAGGCCTTCTTTGGAACAGGGATGATGGTGGTGCTCTTGAAGCAGGTGGGGACAACAGCTTGCCTCAGGGAGGTGTTGAAGATGTCTGTGAGGACATCTGTGAGCTCCTCTGCACAGTCCTTTAGCACACAATCTGGAATGTTCTCAGGTCCTACAGCTTTGAGGGTGTTGATCCTGGAGATGGATCTCCTCACACTGGCTGGAGACAGGGACAGCACCTGGTCATCCGGAAGAGGTGGTGTCTTCTGTGCAGGCATGCTGTTATTGGCTTCAAACCATCCAAAGAAGTTGTTTAGACTGTTCAGCAGAGTGATGTCCTTGTCACAGGTCTGTGGTTGAGGTTTATAGTCTGTGATGGTCTGTATCCCCTGCCAAAGGCTCCTTGTGTCTCTGCTGTCAGTGAAATGATGGGTTATCCTGCTGCTGTACTGCCTCTTTGCTAGTCTGATGCCACGGGACAAGTTGGCTCTTGCTGATCTCAGACCAGCCTCATCACCTGCTCTGAAAGCAGCGTTCTGGGCTTTCAGTAACCAATAGACTTCCCCCATCAGCCATGGTTTCTGGTTGGCCCGTACTGTGATGGTCTTGATGTCCGTGACATCATCAACGCATTTACTAATGTAGGCTGTAACAGTGTCTGAATACTCCTGGATGTTGATCTGGTGGTTGTAAGTGACTGCCTGCTTAAACATGTCCTAGTCTGTGATGTTAAAGCAGTCCTGAAGTGCTGAGGAAGCACCCTCTGGCCACACCCATACCTGCTTCTGGACCGGTCTGGTGACTTTGACCTTCGGCCTGTATGCTGGCATTAGCATAACAGTGATGTGGTCTGAAGCACCAAGATGGGGGAGGGGTGAGGCCTTGTATGCTCTTCTCAGTGTTGTGTAAACCAGGTCAAGTGTGTTGTTTCGCCGTGTTGCAAAGTCAATGTGTTGACGTAACTGAGGAAACACTGTTTTGAGATTTGTGTGGTTGAAATCTCCAGCTATTATGAGAAGTCCCTCTAGATGGGCTGTCTGTTGGTCACTGATGGCTCAGTACAGTTCACTCAGTGCCTTGTCCCTATCATTGCTGTTGCAGCTGGGAGGAATGTAAACTGCAACAAGCAGGATGGCAGAAAACTCCCTCAGTAGATAGAAGGGCCGGCACTTGATGATCATAAACTCCACAAGGGGTGAACAGTGTCTGCAAACTACCACAGCATCCTGACACCAAGCATCCCTGATGTTAACACAGACCCTGCCGCTGCGGTCTTAGCTCCTTCAATGAGGGCTCTGTCTGCTCGGTAGCATGTTAGCCGGTTGAGCTGGATGGCGGAGTCCGGTATGCTGTCGTTGAGCCATGTTTCCATGAACACAAAAACACAGCACTCTCTCACAGCCTGCTGGGTCGCTCTCAAAAGGTGTATATAGTCCAGTTTGTTATCCAAAGAACGTACATTGGCGAGTACGATGGACGGTATAGCCGGCTTGCGTGGATTAGCCATTAGCCTGGCCCGGATACCCCCGTGCTTTCCCCGCTTCTGCCTCCTCTCGCACCGCCTACAGCGCTTCCTCTGCGGGTGTGCAGCAGGATGTCAAAGTGGGCCGCCGGACTAGGCCGAGGTCATGTAGCTCTTTAGCGCGTGCCAGGTTTAACTTACAGAAAAAAAGTGTTGCCAATGTCAAAAAGAGTCCCACGGCTGTATGTGCACCAAGGGACGGACAAACGCGACGAAAACATACAATCACTCGAGCACACCGACGAAGACAAACATGTTAACACCACATTATCGGGACAGAGATGGGCCGCTGCATCCGCACGTGCCGCCATCAATGAGTTTTGCATTGCTGAAATACACTTGCCTCCTGCCCATAACAGCATTTTTTCCTCCTGCCTCTAATAGCATTTTTTTTGCACCTAATGTTTGTGCAATTTGACATCTATCTTCATTTGTGCACTCTATCAAGACGTCCATCAATCGGTTATCTAAATCACTTATCTATTAGGGTCACGGGGGAAGCTGGAATCAAACCCAGGTGACTTCACCCTGGACAGGTTACTAATCTATACATAGTTTTCACTGACGTCACAGCATTCCGGGGAAAGCCCTCCAGCCGCCATCTTGTGGGTCAAACAAAACGGACCATCACCATTACCGGCTACGTTATCTCGGAAGAATTTATGAAGTTATATAGTCAGTTTTCTAAAATAAAGATCAATGTCGGCAAAATCAAGCAAACAGAAGTATATAGATACATTAGACGACATCTCACGACAACAGTATGCAGCCAAACTGGCCTTGATTGGGGGAATTGACCCCTATGAAGTGGACAAAGATGCATTTTCAAGTGACTATGCAGGGCTGCCAAAGCCTGAAACTGCCAAAGCCTGCTCCAAAGCCTGAAACTGACTTCATCAAACTTTAAAGGCTGTCTGATATATACAACTTTATATATTCTAGTGCGCCTTTTGGCGGATGCCGCCTTTTTCATGGCTGAATCGCGCAGATCTGATTTTTTTTTTTTTAGGGGGGCTTTGGAGTGTCTGATTATAATTTCAAAGTAAATTCTGCATTAAAATTACTAAATAAGCAAATCCATTACAGTCCATGAAACATAGGAAGTATAAGGATGAGAAAAAAACAGTTTAAATCGGAAAGCTGCGCACATTTGCGCGAAGTTGCGCAAATGTGCGCAGCTTTCCGATTTAAACTGTTTTTTTCTCATCCTTATACTTCCTGTTTCATGGACTGTAACGGATTTGCTTATTTAGTAACTTTAATACAGAATTTACTTTGAAATTATAATCAGACACTCCAACGCCCCCCCTAAAAAAAAAATCGGATCTGCGCGATTCAGCTGTGAAAAAGGCGGCATCCGCCAAATGTCGCGCTGTTTGCATCCCAAACACAAATCAAATCATACAGAATAGACCTAAAATGTTTTTCAAAAATGACCCTTGCGTGAGTGAAGTGACAAGTGTCAAATAGAAATGTGACAAACGAGCGATATTAAGTGTACATTACAATGTAAACGTACACTCAGCGGTTCCAGTTAGGCATTCTCCAGAGATTGTTTACATGATGTTTTGGTTTCCAAAAACAAACTTAAACACAATTGATTGTTTATTTAAACAACTTACAACTTATAAAATGATCGGAGCAGACTTTGCTGTGTTTGGAAGGCTGATAATCCTTGCGGTTGATTCTCGCAAGCCATAGATTTCTCCTTTGTATGCTGAGTTTCTTTGTTTGCTCGCCTTCGTGCTCGCGTACAGTGGGAATTCCATAAAAGCTCCGCTTGACGTCATCATCTGACCTATTACAACAGCCGTAAATACAACAGGTGTGCACCATTGCTAGCTTTAAATAGCCTGCTTGGGTTCTTTTGAAGACTTTGTACTCGCGCGTTACAATGTGTGCTCAGTGACCCGTACGGTAAGCTTGACCCACAAGATGGCCGCCACTAGGGAATCCCCGACTCTGTGACGTCATGTGCAAACTATGTATTGCAGAGCTAACACAGAGACAAATAACCATTCTCACTCACATTCAGACACACGGGCAATTGAGAGTAGTCAACTGATCTTTTCCACATGTATGTGGACTGTGGGAAGAAACCAGAGCGCTCAGCAGAACCTCACCCAGGCATGGGGAGAACAAGCAAACTCCACACAAAAAGGCCTGAGTTGGTCATGAGGTTCGAACCCAGAACCTTTCTGTTGTGATGCACCACTGTGCCACCCCTCTCAATATATATTTAATTTAAAAAAATTATTTCAGAGATGAACTCGTGGGAGAATTTTGGCAATGACAGTGTTGGAAAAAAATATATATATATATCTTTTGAAGTTTGATTTTAAATGGTGGCCTCTTAATTGTTTCCATAACTGTCAATGTCTCATCTCATTATCTCTAGCTGCTTTATCCTGTTCTACAGGGTCACAGGCAAGCTGGAGCCTATCCCAGCTGACAGTGGCGATCCTAGAGTGATTTACTCCCCGGGCGAAACCCCCTGCTGGCGCCCCCCGTCTTGTTTTTTTTTTTTTTTTGGGGGGGGGGACTTTTTTTTGGGACCTTTTTTTTTGCGCCCGCGCTCGTGCCGCCGCCCCCCCGCGTTGGGCTCTGTATTAGCCAACAGAATGTTAACAGCTTTACATGGTCGTTTAAATATTTCTCGTCGTGTGTTGTACGTCGCGGACACGGCCCATTATAAATTTGCTGTTACCAGAATGGCAATGATCAAGTCGTAATGTATTACTTAAGACTCTGTGTAATGTCATAGTAGCGTAGTACTATGGTAGTAAAGTCTTTTTGATGACTAGTACAACGTTCCGCTGGCGGGATTGTGCATATTATGGGGCTACAACAAGTTAGGCACGCACACACACTGATGACGTCACCTGCGCAACTTTGGTATTGGGCTTCCCCATCCAAAATGTCCACACACACACACACACACACACACACACCCCGCCTGTCTTGGTTTTTTTTTTTCGGGGGGGTTTTTTGGGGGACCTTTTTTTTTGGGGACCTTTTTTTTTTGCGCCCGCGCTGGTGCCACCCCCCCGCGATGTCACCCCGAGCGGCTGCCCGGTCGGACCGCCCCCAGGACCGCCCCTGCCAGCTGACTACGGGCAAAAGGCGGGGTACACCCTGGACAAGTCGCCAGGTCATCACAGGGCTGACACATAGACACAGACAACCATTCACACTCACATTCACACCTACGGTCAATTTAGAGTCACCAGTTAACCTAACCTGCCTGTCTTTGGACTGTGGGGGAAACCGGAGCACCCGGAGGAAACCCACGCGGACACAGGGAGAACATGCAAACTCCGCACAGAAAGGCCCTCGTCGGCCACGGGGCTCGAACCCGGACCTTCTTTCCGTGAGGCAACAGCGCTAACCACTACACCACTGTGCCGCCAACTGTCAATGTATGAGATCAAATTAATGTCAAAATGATTCTAAGCTTGTGATGTTCGCATGTGTGTAAAAAGAAAAAAAATTTGCTGCTGTATACATATTTTGTGCGTGTGTAAAAAGGTTTTGCACACACATCTTTTGTACACGTAAAGTTTTTGAATGGACACACACATTTCCTACCTTTATGCACAACATGACATTGAAGTTACAAGCTTGCATGATTCAAGTTATAAATACAAATTTTGGCAGTATTTTATTCTGCCAGAATTATGTACCTGCAAACTAGTCAATTAGCACACTGCCTACTGACCATCTAGTCAGAAGACAAAAGATTCTAGCATGGTGCATTCTCATTACTTCCCTATGGCAACGTACTGCTGCCATGCCAGAAAAAGAAAAAAATGGATCAGTATGGGCAGAGATATAGCTCCTTTATACTATATGTTCACATGCGCATGATGGCTGCCTCACATATCCATTCTGAGTCCGTTTGGCGCGTCGGTTTCGCATGTCCCCAAAAATTAACACTACGTATCTGCAAGAAGCAGTACATGCATGAATGGTTGGGACAAAAGGGGGATGTGACATGACTGGGTCAATAGGCACGTCAGCAGTGACATGGGTGAAAGTTTTCAAGACAAGCAGAGTGACCAAGTCTGCAATTACCCACATTGCTGCCGCATAGTAACAAATATTTTTGTCAAAACAGTCGGGGAGAGATCAGTACCATTTTAAAACCTGATGTAGAAACCTCCAAAAATAAATGGAAACAAGTCTGAGACAGTTACGTAAAATGCTGGAAAAACTGATTTGGAACAGTTCTGATGGTGTGTTTTGTCAAGTGGTTATCATTGATATCTGATAACAGTTTTCTGTCACTCTGATAACCACTTGACAAAACACACCATCAGAACTGTTCCAAATCAGTTTTTCCAGCATTTTACGTAACCGTCTCAGACTTGTTTCCATTTATTTTTGGAGGTTTCTACATCAGGTTTCTACATCAGGTTTTAAAATGGTAACCTGAGCAGGCTAAGCACTTTTATCAATCATTGGTCCACTGAGATCAATTTTCCAAAGAATAATATGCTATTTTACATCTAGCCTCTTGCCTCAGCAAAGCTGAAATCAGAATGTTGCTTCACTTCATATTAATGCCAGCACCAACTGCGTTTGAGTTTAGGAGCTAAAATACTTCAAATTTTACATGCATCAGATATCAACAATCACATTGCGTGCCAGATGTTAACATGATACTGTGGTTCTTGACGCCAAATGAAGAGGTCATCAGCAGTCCTTCACCAAGCCCTACATCTGATCCGGGTCTTTCACCTGGCCCATCTCCCTCGACATCCGAGCCCTCGTCCAAGACCTCCTCTGAGCCCTTTACCTCATCCTGAATACCTACATCTACTCCCTCTACCTCATCCAGAACGCCAACACTCCAAAGAGGGAGGAAGCTAGCCCAGGAGGAGCATGTAGGCCAGAATATATACAGCAGCTTTGGAAATTACATGACCATGTTCCTTAAGGAGCTGCCTCCAGATTGTGCAAAGTGATTGACGGAGGAGATTAAGCAACTTAGAATGGTAGACATTTGTGTGATCAGTTTTCTGTCACTCATTTGCACATTAGTGATATCACGTCACTGTGTAGGTCAATTAACCTGTTGAAGTGAGTGTCCCGATTCTAGTTTGTGAGCTGGGCAGGCCATTTCCTCTGCAGAAGTATGAGATGGGGAGGGGGCCCGGGTACAGGCTGACCTCAGCGCTCTCCATTGGAAACCTGAGGTAGGGGGAGTGGGTGAAACTCTTACCTCCAACTTTGTACAGGACTAATGCAGTTAGTGAAATCAGAGGAGAAACACCATAAAATAAGTAAATAAATAAATAAATAAATAAAGGTATGTAGCCATGTCATCTCTCATATAACCCTTATGATTATTAGCCTATGTTGCTTGCTATGCTTTTGCACATGGTTTGGGGGAAATGAGGGAATGGGAGACAGGCTTGTGACAATTCAAGGTGTGTTGTATTTCGCTTCCTTTCACATTCAGCAAGTTAATTTTACTCTTAGCCTGCATGCATACACAGTACAGGCTGTTTAACTCACTCTCTCTCTCTCTTTCTCTCTCTCACTACCCGCTTCTCCTGAAAGAACACGAGACACACAAAAATGAATAAATACTCATCACATGTTACCTGCTGTTTCTACCTGCCTCTGTCGTGGAGGTCTATATCTCAAAAGTAGCCAAAAATTATACTTCCATGAAAGAAGTTGCCTAATGCTTTTATTGCACAGAAACAATGCAAGCCTGAGTGATTTCTGGGAAAACACTGAAGTCTAAGTTTCTTCCTTTAGTATTTAAGTTGGGTCCTTTTTTGGGAGACCTGCCCAAGGACCACACCAAAACATAATGGTGGCTCCTATTAAAATCATTGTAAAAGGACTGTCTTTGTTTGAAACACGGACTTCTGATTGGCTGCCCCAGTATGGGAATTCTCATTGGATAAAACACATTTCCCATGATTTTTCAAAAGAAAACAGACATACTAGCAATCACCATATGGCATTCTAAGGGTTTTAGTACTTAATGACGAGTCTGTGTTTGTCATGCCAAATGCCTTAACAATGATCATGGAGAACACAAGATGATCACATATAAGTGAGATCATTGAAACATCTCATCTCATTATCGCTATCGCTTTATCCTGTTCTAGAGGGTCGCAGGCAAGCTGGAGTCTATCCCAGCTGACTACAGGCGAAAGGTGGGGTACACCCTGGACAAGTAGCCAGGTCATCACAGGGCTGACACATAGACACACACAACCATTCACAACTACGGTCAATTTAGAATCACCAGTTAACCTAACCTGCATGTCTTTTGGACAGTGGGGGAAACAGGAGCACCCGGAGGAAACCCATGCAGACACGGGGAGAATATGCAAACTCCGCACAGCAGAGGTGGAAAGAGTACTAAAATATTATACTCAAGTACAAGTACTGTTACTCTGATGAAATTTTACTTAAGTACAAGTAAAGTTACCAGACAAAAAATCTACTCAAGTAAAAAGTAGATCATTTAAAATGTACTTTGAGTAAAAGTAAAACGTTACTTTTAACAATGGGTGTTTTCTGCCTCCATTGTGTTGTGCAAAAATGAAAAAGAAGAGGAAACAAGGATATATGTACATCTCAACCCAGATGTTTTATTTAAAGGAAGTGTATCAAATTGAATGCTTAGGATAATGCTGCATTAAAACTGAGACAAACAAAAAAGGTCAATACACACAGTCATGTCGTTTACATCGCCCTGACCACACACAAAGCATTGTACACAAAATATGAAAGTGAAATGTTGCACCGAAATCTCGTAGCTTGCCTGTGTGCACTGTGTGTTATTGAACAATTCAATTCAAACATTATTTGTTTTGCTTAGTATTCCTTTCTGGCCTGTTGGATGTAGAATGGTAGGAGGACTGATCACGTCAGGTTGGCGAGCTAACTTGCTTGCATGATTAGCCAACCGAATAACAGACTAGTTACCGTTATGTTACAGTACCAACAGGTTGCTACTTCAACATTAGCAATGCCATCCACTATTTTTGGAATATAACCAGCCTATTGTCGGTTTTACTATGGAAAGGAAACATTATGATCAGGGGCGCAGATACGTTTTTTGAACTGGGGGGGACAAAAAACTGTGGGGGACAAAAAACTGGGGGGGGGGGACAAAGCTGCCAGCAAACCAACCCCGATATGCCTGTCAAACTTGTGGGTAACCATAGCAACCAAGCTCGAGCTCGCAACCTGTGCAGTCTGCGCAGCTCAACCAACCGAATATCAGTCTTTGTTTTATGTGAGTTGTTGCAACTATGTATACACTGCTGTGCACCTCAATAAACCGAATGGTAATTAGTCTTTTAATTTTTCCGTGAGGTTTGCCTTATGCAAAGAAAGATAGCATAGACGTTTTTTCCTCCCTATAAGTGGGGGGGGACCAAACGAGGTGAATTTAAATCTGGGTGGGACGAATCCCACCCGTCCCCCCCCCATCTGCGCCCATGATTATGATGCCAATGACAATACTTACCTCAACATGCTTGCGCAGATTAGACGTCGAATTTTTGTATGCCGCAATGGTTGTCTTCTTGGGCACACATAATCTGCATTGCATAATGAAACTGTCACCCCTTTTCTCTACGAAGCTGAAGTGATCACGTATGTAGGGCCAGGGGTGCACTTCATTACTGGAAGAAATTGCGTTTTCTGCAGGGTCGTCCACCACAGGTTCCTCGGTCTCCTCCATGTCCGCAGGGGCGCTTTATCAACACCCGTGGCCCAGGGGCTAGGCCCCTCATAGGCTACCTGTCAACCCTACCCTTACCGTTGGCCAGGAAAACACTCTTATTTTATTTGCAATACGTGTCAAGCATTTACAGTGTAAGTGCGTAATTAGCCTAGAAGCCTACGATAGGTTACGTTTGGCTCAGCGTAGCTGCGCAAGGCCCACGCTCACATTGCTCAACACATCCGACCACAGAGGGAGAGAAGAACGCGCGCATTATCATTACAGAGCCGGTTCTGATTATTACCACGGACAGGACAGTGATACTGCGTAACTTTCACGCAGGGGCATGGCCAGAGATAACCACACAAGCCTGCGTGCGCTATAATGTAGACCTATGTGTTGTAAACATAAAACACACACCTACAGACAAGTCCTTTTAAAAAATAAAATACATAAAAATAGCTCGGCGGCATGAAAACAAACATTCACTGCAAGTCAAGGTACTTGGCTCGGCGGCCACATGAAACGTAAACACCATGGACAGCGGCCAAACTCATAACTCTACAGACCGAAATACACGAAACCAAGTCCTACTAGGGTCTATTTTACCGATCTATGTTCAAGCATCATGCAAGTCTTCCTTCTCCTTGAATGAGACCGTGCATTCAACTGCCTTTTTGACATGACTGCATCAAAATACCACTTGCAACAATATTTCACGCTAGGGCTGTGCCGATAGACGATGCCATCGTCCATCGATGATGGTGGTTATCCATCACGATGGAAAGCCACCATAGTGATACCACGCCCCCTCCTGTCATAATCATGCATATACGGTATCATCTGGGCCTATTTAACCTAAAAAGTTAGTTTTTTGTTAGTTTAGTTAGTTAGTTTTTTTAATATATAAATATATAACATATTATAAATACATAATTATATAAATCATTATAAAGTAATATCCTATTACCGCTTGTTCACGTAGGCTATGGTGCAGGGACGTGCTAGTGAACATAACATGTGGTTACACAAATACAGTATGCTACTAATAATAAATTTTGACTTCATTTTTTAGCCTACACTATACTTTTAATGTAAAATTTGTCATGTTGTTCAAACAAATAGCCACTATTAACAGTCGGGAAATATTTCACCTTATCAAACGGCAGTGAAGCGCAGACTTCGGCAGAAGTCAAATAACTTTAATCTGGTAAATAGGCCCACTTTCAGACTCAAAATGGTCCACTCTAAGCCATAATGTCAAACCAAATGGAAGAATGAAGGTGATTCTGACAAATGTAAAGACAGTTAAAAAAAAACAATATTAAATCATGATTTTAAAAGCTGGTGCAATAATTCAAACACTAGTAAATTGGAAAAATTAGCGCGTTCAAGTGCGCACTAAAGGCCGAAACGCATCTTCAATTGATATGGTGTAAATAAACAATGAGTAATAGCTTAAGTGTAGTTTCTTCTCATAGTTTGAATACTAGTCTTTCATTGTTAGAGCAGATTAATATCTTGCTGTGATCAGTGAGTGCTCGGGGAGGTTCATTTCCACCTGCGCTTTGCGCAGCTCATTTCTCCGAAGCCAGCTGTGCGCAAACGCAGTGTTGACTGCTCGGCAAACTCCAAACGCTCGGTCTGTACTGGCCCTCTGTTGCGCAAGCGAGTTGGTTATGGCCAGGTTCAAATTGTGCCCAAAATGACTTAACCACGGCCATTTCAATTGCCTGATGGCTGTGACAATATTCGCCCCGTTGTTATGCAGGCGATCTTTTTCTCCTCCATTTTCCATTCGGCAAGTGTCTCGCGCAATGCGTCTTCTAAATTGTCCGCTGAATGCGTCTCTGGCATGAAACTCGTCTGCAGGCATTTGGACTGCATTGCCCACTCTCGGTCCACATAATGTACGGTAGCTGACTGTGGCAGCGGGGGCGTGGTCAAGCGCCGGTCTGTGACAGAAGGGTGGAGCCGAGGAAGGTGAGTGGCAGAATCGCGACACCTGAGGATAATTAACCTGTGTTTGTGTGTGTGTTTTCCCAGTAACCGCTCCCTATTTAAGGAGGCAGAGAGAGAGGAGAGGGAGCGCAACCCGGGACCAGACAAGTGTGTGCGTGTGAATGAATGAATGAGATACTGAAAAGTTGTAAAAATAAATCGCCTGTCTGCCTCCAAACGTTGTCCTGCCGTCCTCTGTGCTCCACCCACGCTCGATACGCGCTACAGTGGTGCCGAAACCCGGGATAAGGTGGAGCACCAACACAGCAGCCCCATGGAATCCTCCCCGTTCGCGGACTTGGTCCACGCCCTCGCCACGGCTCAGCAGAGCCAGCACCAGGCACTCGTCACGCTCCGAAAGGAGCAGGAGCGCCGCTTTGAAGCCCTGGTGCTGGCCCAGCAGGAAGATCGAGAGGCGTTCCAGCATCTCCTCGCGTCGGCGGGGTCCACCAGCGCCCCGGCCGCGGGCCCGTCTCCCCTCACCGTGACCAAGATGGGCCCGCAGGACGACCCCGAGGCTTTCATCACATTGTTCGAGCAGGTCGCCGAAGCCTCGGGGTGGCCGATGGAGCAGCGCGCGGCGCGCCTCCTCCCCCTCCTGACGGGAGAGGCGCAGCTGGCCGCACTACAGCTCCCCGCCGACCGCAGGCTGGCCTACGCCGACCTTCGCCGGGCTGTCCTCCAGCGCGTGGGGCGCACGCCGGAGCAGCAGCGCCAGCGCTTCCGCGCGCTGCGGATGGAGGAAGTCGGCAGCCCGTTCGCGTTCGGCCAGCAGCTCCGGGACGCCTGCTGGCGGTGGCTGAGGGCCGAAGATCGCGACGCCGAGGGAATCATCGACCAGGTGGCGCTGGAACAGTTCATCGCCCGCTTACCAGCTGGAACCGCGGAGTGGGTCCAGTGCCACCGCCCGGCGTCGCTGGATCAGGCCGTGGGACTGGCGGAGGATCATCTGGCGGCTGTTCCGGCAGCAGGACAGCGGACGACAGCATTTTCTTTCTCCTCTCCTCTCTCTCTTTCTCCCCCCCCTCCTCCCGTGTCCCGTCCTCGCCCCATTCCCCCACCACGGAGGCGGGGGCCGGCTCCACCCCAGCCGGCCCGCCGCACCCGTGGTGCTCTCCCGTTTCTCCTTTCTGTGTCTGTCTCTCCCCCCCCCTCAGGTGAGTGAGCCCCAGAGCACAGCTGCAGAGGGAAGCCCCGGGCCGGTTTGCTGGCGCTGCGGGGAACCGGGCCACCTGCAGCAACAGTGTGTAGCGATGGAAGTGGGGGCGGTGGTGCGGATCCCCGACGCGCCAGAGGCTGCCCTCGATCGGGCCGGAGCGTATCGCATACCGGTAAGTGTACAAGGGGCTACATATCAGGCGTTGGTGGATTCAGGTTGCAATCAGACCTCAATCCGCCAAAGCCTGGTGCAAGGCGAGGCATTGAGGGGAGCACAAGGGGTGAAGGTGTTGTGTGTGCACGGGGATATTCACAGCTACCCGTTGGTGTCGGTCCACATACATTTCAGAGGGGAGAAATCGATAGTGAAGGCGGCGGTTAATCCTCGCCTTACCCACTCTTTGATTTTGGTGACTGATTGGCCGGGATTTCGGGGTTTAATGGCACGCCTAATAAAGAGTGGGTCCTGCCGGTTAACAGGGGGGGGCCCCGGTGTCGCTTTGGCTGGAGCTGCGGTCGCAGAGCCGTCTACGTCATCTCCGCGACAGAGTGAGGAGCCACCGGCCCCTCCTCTTTCTATTGGGGAATCCCTCGCGGATTTCCCACTGGAACAATCGCGAGACGAGACTCTGCGACACGCGTTTGACCAAGTGAGAGTAATCGATGGTCAGACGCTCCCGCCGGGCGCCACCCCGTCCTTCCCCTATTTTTCCATTTTGAAGGATAGGTTATACCGAGTGACGCAGGACACTCAGACAAAAGAGCGAGTCACCCAATTGCTAATTCCAAAGAGCCGCCGGGAATTGGTATTTCAGGCGGCTCACTTTAATCCCATGGCTGGACACCTCGGGCAGGATAAGACACTCGCCCGGATAATGGCCCGATTCTATTGGCCGGGGATTCGCGGCGACGTCCGTAAGTGGTGTACGGCGTGCCGCGAATGCCAGTTAGTAAATCCAGCGGCCATTCCAAAAGCGCCCTTGCGCCCCCTACCATTAATCGAGACCCCATTCGAAAGAATTGGGATGGATCTCGTCGGGCCATTAGATCGGTCAACACGAGGGTACCGCTTTATATTGGTTCTGGTGGACTATGCAACGCGATACCCGGAAGCGGTGCCTCTTCGCAATATCTCAGCACGCAGTATTGCGGAGGCCCTCTTCCACGTCATCTCCCAGGTTGGAATCCCGAAAGAGATTCTGACTGACCAAGGCACCTCGTTTATGTCACGAACAGTGATGGGAATAATGGCGTTAGAAATAAACAGCGTTACTAACGGCGTTACTTTTTTTAGTAACGAGTAATCTAACTAATTACTTTTTACATCGTTATAACGCCGTTCCCGTTACTTACAATAAAATACTATGCGTTACTTTATTAAAGCTGTTTTCATCTGGCACGCTGCTCGTTCAGCCTTTCTTTCCTCTGCTTTAGTGTGGGGCGGGGAGACGCGAGACAACGGCACAGTAAGCCAATCAGAGTAGATTTGGACAACATACGTGGGTAGGCCACGCCTACTGCACTACTGCGCGCTCTTTCAATCGGAAGACACAGCGATGGCAAGCGGTCAGCCCAGCACTGCGCTTTCACACTGGAAATACAGCCATTACTTTTCATTACTTGAAATAAAAGGCAAGAGTGTTTACGTGCAATGCACATTATGTCGAGGAACAAAGCGTTTGTCCTCGTCAGTGGCCAGTAATTAGTAACATGATTTTAATAACTACAAAAATATATTACATTTGATAGATGTCTTATCTCACATTGTCCCACAAAAATATTAATATAGTGTAGATAACACTACTAATTGGTTCTGTTAAGTGTCCATTTGGGTCATTAAGCACATTTAACATTCACTTTTATTATGATTACACTAATTGAATTTGATTTTTTTTGAGGGGGAACAAAATGTAACGGAATAATTACTTTCTCTGGTAATTAGTTACTTTTATGACAAAGTAACTCCGTTAGTAACTCAGTTACTTTTTGGGAAAAGTAACTAGTAACTATAACTAATTACTTTTTGAAAGTAACGTGCCCAACACTGGTCACGAACACTGAGCAAACTGTATGGGCTACTGGGTATTAAACTGATCCGCACCAGCGTTTATCACCCACAGACGGACAGTTTAGTTGAACGGTTCAACCGCACCCTCAAGAATATTATCAAAAAATTCGTAAGTGAGGACGCACGTAACTGGGATAAGTGGCTCGAACCCTTGTTGTTTGCAGTGCGAGAGGTCCCCCAAGCCTCCACGGGGTTCTCCCCGTTTGAATTATTATATGGGCGTAAGCCGCGCGGCATCTTAGATATTCTGCTGGAAAATTGGGAGGAGGGACCTTCACCGAGCAAAAACGAAATTCAGTACGTTATGGATCTGCGCGCAAAACTCCACACGCTCACCCACCTAACTCAGGAGAATTTGCGGCAGGCCCAGGAACGGCAAGCCCGCCTGTACAACAAGGGCACACGCCTTAGAGAGTTCACTCCGGGAGATAAGGTACTCGTCCTGTTGCCCACGTCGAGCTCCAAATTAATCGCCAAGTGGCAAGGACCCTTTGAGGTCACACGGCGAGTCGGGGACGTCGACTACGAGGTTAGGCGAATGGACAGGGAGGGGGCGCTACAGATCTACCACCTCAATCTGCTGAAACTCTGGAACGAGGAGGTCCCCGTGGCATTGGTGTCGGTAGTTCCGGAGAAGGCGGAGCTGGGGCCGGAGGTCCAAAAAGGGTCATTGGCATCACGTACCCCTCCGGTCCCCTGTGGAGACCACCTCTCCCCGACCCAACTCACGGAGGTCGCCCAGTTGCAGGCCGAGTTTTCGGATGTGTTCTCGCCCCTGCCCGGTCGCACTAACCTCATAGAACACCACATAGAGACGCCCCCGGGGGTGGTAGTGCGGAGCCGTCCTTATAGATTACCCGAACACAAAAAAAAGGTGGTTCGGGAAGAACTTCAGGCCATGCTCGAAATGGGCATCGTCGAGGAGTCCCACAGCGACTGGAGCAGCCCAGTGGTCTTGGTTCCCAAGGCCGACGGCTCGGTCCGGTTCTGTGTGGACTATAGAAAAGTCAACGCGGTGTCTAAATTTGATGCGTACCCAAAGCCTCGTATTGATGAGCTGCTCGATCGACTAGGCACGGCTCGCTTTTACTCGACACTGGATTTGACGAAGGGATATTGGCAGATCCCCTTGACTCCATTATCCCGGGAAAAAACGGCCTTTTCCACACCGTTCGGCTTACACCAGTTCGTCACGCTTCCTTTTGGGCTGTTTGGGGCGCCCGCTACGTTTCAGCGGCTGATGGACCGGGTCCTCCGGCCCCATGCCACCTATGCCGCCGCTTACCTAGATGATATCATCATTTATAGTAATGATTGGCAGTGGCACCTGCAACACCTGAGGGCCGTCCTTAGGTCGCTGAGGTGGGCGGGACTCACTGCCAACCCGAAGAAGTGTGCGATTGGGCGGGTGGAAGTACGGTATCTGGGCTTCCACTTGGGCAACGGGCAGGTGCGTCCCCAAATTAATAAGACGGCAGCGATTGCGGCCTGCCCGAGGCCCAAGACCAAAAAGGGGGTGAGGCAGTTCCTGGGGCTGGCTGGCTACTATCGTAGGTTTATACCTAATTATTCGGACGTCACCAGCCCGCTGACTGACCTCACTAAAAAGGGGGCGCCAGATCCGGTCCAGTGGACGGAGCAGTGCCAGCGGGCTTTCTCTGAGGTAAAGGCTGCACTGTGTGGGGGGCCACTTTTACACTCCCCTGACTTCTCTCTCCCTTTTGTGTTGCAGACCGATGCGTCGGACAGAGGGCTGGGGGCAGTTTTGTCCCAGCAGGTGGAGGGGGAGGACCGCCCGGTCCTGTACATCAGCCGGAAGCTGTCGGTGCGTGAGGGGCGCTACAGCACAATTGAAAAAGAGTGCCTGGCGATTAAGTGGGCGGTCCTCGCCCTCCGTTACTACCTGCCGGGGCGCTCTTTCACTCTCTGTTCGGACCACGCGCCCCTCCAGTGGCTCCACCGCATGAAGGATGCCAACGCGTGGATCACCCGTTGGTATCTGGCACTCCAACCCTTCAACTTCAAGGTGGTCCACAGGCCGGGGGCGCAGATGGTCGTGGCGGACTTCCTCTCCCGTCAAGGGGGGGGGGGGGGGGGGGGGGGGGGAGTCGGCTGCGGGCCGGACGAGCGCCCGGCCTGAGTCGGGCGGTGGGGGTATGAGGCAGCGGGGGCATGGTCAAGCGCCGGTCTGTGACAGGAGGGTGGAGCCGGGGAAGGTGAGTGGCAGAATCCCAACACCTGAGGATAATTAACCTGTGTTTGTGTGTGTGTTTTCCCAGTAACCGCTCCCTATTTAAGGAGGCAGAGAGAGAGGAGAGGGAGCGCAACCCGGGACCAGACAAGTGTGTGTGTGTGAATGAATGAATGAGATACTGAAAAGTTGTAAAAATAAATCGCCTGTCTGCCTCCAAACGTTGTCCTGCCGTCCTCTGTGCTCCACCCACGCTCGATACGCGCTACACTGACATATAGGGCATCATGTTGCAGCTGGACCACATATCCGTTATCAAGGCCAAATATTCCACATCACCTAGCGCTTTTTTTTCTTAACGTGCCAAAGCCTCGGATGAGCAGGCTTTCGTCTAAATGGGGGAACAGGGGCGCTGCGCCCTCTTACTCTCGGCATGCGCCCCCTTACCGACTCTGTGAAAACATCCCAGCAACACTACGTGACAATGTGTCTGATCATCAAATACGTTATAACTGCTCCAAAAATATTCCAATCATAGTAGATACACCGCCAGACGGTGCAAAAACAATCCGAATTGGCGTTTTCCAGACTGAGGCGCCATGTTGTTTAGTTGTTTACTTGTCGCGGCTGCTCTCGCGAGATTTGACATGGGTTACATACAAGGTCAGCTGACTTGTAGAGCGAGATTTCTCGAGACTGAATGACCTTTCACCCACCGGCGCGGGAGCTTTTGACAGAAGTAGTTTGCGAGTTGTTTTTGTTGACACTTGGGCATTTAAAGATGTCGTCCCGCGGCATGAAGTGGAAGAAAGCCAAAGACTGTCCGGGGCAGAAGAAGATTAGGCCAAATTAAAAAAAAAAAAAAAAAAAAAAAGTGTGTTTCCGGTAACCCGACCGATCGAGAATTTCCGCGTCAAAATTGCCGACCGTAAAGTTTTTATTACAAATTTCCCTCGATATTTTAGTGTAAGCGGCGTTAGTTTGTCATAATTTTTTGTTTCAATGCATTCAAGTTGTGAAAGAAACGATGAAAAGTAAAATGTTTCGCCACTTCTATCAGCCCTCCTCCATAAACTGAGCTGAGCCGCCATTTTGAATCCTCATTCACGGCTGTAATGCAAATTGCTTCCTCTTCAGTATACAAGTGCACTTCCATGGCAGGGAAAAACACTACATTTTGCCGCCTATGTAGTCCCCTATTTATACAAATAGGAGTCATTCAGGATTCAGCCATGTTTGTGCTCGGTGTTTTTGCTCGACCCAAGTTCTACAGTAGGCTAGGCGAGGCCGTCTGCTTTTAATGGAAGTAGCCTAGCCTAGGACGTTATTTTCACGTTATTTCTTGATAAGGTGTTTTCACGTTATTACATGACAATATCATGAAATATCGCTTCCGTAGATCATAACTCTCGCGATAATTTTTTTTTTATTCATTTAAAGATTTAAAACACTTATTTTATTATGATGTGTGGTATAAAGGATTCTGTGCCAAAATACTATTTTGTAAGATGTTTACTTGTGTTAATTTTTTCGAACAAAATGAAAAAAAAGAAAAAAAAAACAACTTTCCTATCTACCGACCTTATTTTAGTATTTCATGTTACTGGAAACACACTATTTTTATTTTTTTTTTGGCCTTACTTCTTTCTTTTTCAATGTTGACAGACAATTTGTTACAATTTCCCTCTCAGATAGCCTCAGAATGTCCCATTGGAGCATTTTTCAAAGGCTTTGCCCGGCGGGGGGGGGGGACAACCGGCACCATCCCCCCCCCCCGCTTCGCTCCCTCGCCATGGTGAGCGCCCTCATACTAAATTTTTCTAGAAAAAACCCTGGATGAGTATCTAATACTTTTAATTATAATAATAATAATAATAATAATATATTTAATAATGTGGTATTAAAATCCCCCCCCCCTCACGATATGATCGTCCATCACGATGTTTGCACTGTAAACATCATCGATGCCAATTAAGGGGACATCGCACAGCCCTATTTCACGCACTCCATCAAGAAAAAAGTTAAACATGATGAACATGGGCATACTGTTTTGAGCATACGATTTTTTAAAAAGAAACTAGCTACATCAAAGTCCTTCAATAAACCCATCCTTTAGCGCAAATGAGCTTAACCTAGTTCAAAGCATGACGCTAGCAGTAGCTGCATAAGGCAAAATCACGTGGGCCTTTCGTCAACAACAAGCCACGGCGGGCAAACATTAATAATCAAGTGTCCTTACCTTAAAACGCTGTCTTGACCACAGAACTTCTCAAGTATTTCACTTAAATCCACACGGGTTAACAACACACCCAACACAGCTAGCGAGATATGTGGATCTGCGCTAGCTTTGTATTGCTGTTCCCCTCAGTATGCTTACTCTGTCTGCTGCCCGAACTGTGAACATTATAGCCTACAATCTTTTCATCAATTTCTTCAGTAGATGCCGTTTTAGACATTTTATTATCCCCATCGAAATATGCTATTATACTAACAGGATTATAACTCAAATCACACGATGCGTATTCAAATCACAACTGATTTATTTTACTGTTGGACAGATCATAGCATATCTAGCCTAGCTGCACATAGCCTAGCTGCTGGTAGGCTGATAACTGATAAGTAGCTGATATTCTGAACAGATTGGTGATCCTTACCTTAAAAAAGTCTGTGACTTTAGGCAACGATTCTATCATTACCTGCATCTCTCTTTTTTTTTTCCTTTTATGCGCCCCGCTAACATGTGAACGCTTCATCTTTCAAAGCCTCTAAATTTGTGTCTCTGCAGTCTGCAGTCTTTGGCGCGCTTTCGTGCATGATGTTACATTTTGTTACATTTTATTCTGGTACAGTTGTGGGTGTTCGTTTCGCGAACCACATCCACCATGTCTCTTACAGCAGGCTACTGTGCGCTCATTTATTTCTAACCTTATTTCTATCCGTACATTAATGTAGGCCCACGATTCCGACAGTTTATTATTTTATTAATATTACAAGGCCCCTGATTGGCTGTGGCCCAGGGGCTTGAGCCCCCCGAAGCCCCCCCTTAAAGCGCCGGTGCATGTTCGCCATCGTCTGTGTGAGACTCGCGTGCGTGACAACTGTCCTTCCCGTGATTCATTTCCAGAACGCATTTCCCCTTCTCCGTTTTAGCCTTTTTTTTTTTTTACTCAGTAACGGTTGTGATGTAAAATGTACCGAAGTACACTACTTAAAAGAAAACATACTTAAGTAAAAGTACACTCTTTAAAAATTACTTGAAAAAGTATAAGTACACAAAAAAGCTACTCAAGTACAGTAACGCGAGTAATGTAATTCGTTACTTTCCACCTCTGCTTTTGCATGCCACTGTACATCATGAATCGGCGTGAGGATGTGTTTTGATCGAGACTCTAAAGCTTTTCTACAAGTGGCTCTGGAGAAGGGCATCGGCTAAACGCTGTAAATACAATACAAATAAACAATTTAAACTCGACATTATATTCCAGATATAAAAGTGCAGTAATCCAGGCAGATTAGATAAAGTCAAGGTTTAAATGACATGATAAATTTACACACCTCAGGAGCACGAGGAGGGTATGAACTTTTTCCCCCCTGCATTTACAGGATTATAATGAATACCAAATTTCTGGTGTAAACGCTCTTATTAATGATTTATGAATAAATCTGTTCGTATCCAGCCTGATAAACGAGGCTCGGCGTCAGGACGCGACGTTACACACTGACCTCCAGCAGGTTTGGCAGCTCTTTGGAGATAATTCTGTTCATTAAACAGCTGTCCATCTTTGGCACCCTGAACAGGAGGACGGACACACACACACACACACACACACACACACACACACACACACACGTACGAGTAAACACACGCAATATAAAGCACACACACACAGCTTGGTATTTATACATATTATATCTAATGCGTGTTGGTTCTCACCAGTCTCATTATGTGTCTTGAGTCATTCGATGAGCTCCGTACACCAACCTGTTGCACTGAACACACGACCAACAGATTTAATACGCACGCACGCTTTCAATCTTCGTGCTACACGTCGCTCTTCACCAACTACTCCTCTCATGCTGTGTTTAAAAATGCTGCTTATAATTTTAAACGTGTTTCCAGACCCAACATCCTTTTGTAAACAATCCTTTACAACCCAGAAACAGACTCCGCCCCATGTCACAAGCAGAGCTCCTCAGCGCCACGTCTTTTCCGTGTGTGTCAAATCCTAAACTCAGAGTGCTCTTCATTTCTGTGATACAGTTCAGGAATGTGGGATTGAGCCACCCTATGTGAGCCTGACCTCCTTGTTTACACTCTAAATCTTTACATACCGCCCCTTTAATATTTGGTCAGTGCTCTGAATAAAGTGAAATCGTCAGTGAGGATGAGGCGTACCCTCGTATGTCAGCTCCACGTCAGTCTGACTCAACAGCTTCCCGAGTCTCCATTTCTTTCCTGACTGGTCACAATACTCCAGTCCTTCCTCCACGGCACACACTCGCTTCGCCCGTTTAGCTTTGCCTTTCAACAAAGACACACAAAACACAACAGCAGGAATATTTACAAAGTGTAGAAAAGTGCTTTCCCTTACAAGGCTCCATGTTTGGTTCATTTTGACAAGTTTGAATGACAGCCGTGTCGATACTTTTCTTAGCTGCTGTGTAATCGCTCACCTGAGGGTGGAGTCTGACAAGACGGAGAGAACACTTTCTTTTGCGCTTCCTCTTCTTTCACTTCCTGGGACGTTTTCTGTTTCCGAGGCGATGTGACCGGACTCTGACCTGAAATCCGAAGGGAACAGATAAGAACTTTAAGGCTTTCTGATCGAGTCGAATCACCGATAGGTCAGCGTGAGATCGTTCAGATTTTTCACCCTTGTTTGCTGCAGGTTTAGATGGTGTGGATGGACTGCGGGTTTTCCTGACGACGGATCTGCGTGTGGATCTGATGGGAGAGCGAATCAGTACTGAGGAGGAGGAGGACGGATCACCAGAAACACCTGTACAGAAAGAACAAAATGAATCTCAATGTAAATCCTTTAGACAGAGCTGTTAATTTATACACAACAAGTAGAGCTTCAATAAAAAAAAAAAAAAAAAGGGTTTTCAGTCGTGTTCCCGAATGAGGATGCTCAGTCAGTCACACAAAAAAGGCAAAGAGTGTCCCAGAGATGTACAGGACATCATGAACTAACATGAATTCTGGACTCTGATTGGTCAGGAGCAGATCTTTTATGGGTGCGGTCCTGCATCACACCCAGAATTCCCAGGATAGATTCCGGATCCACTGCAACCCTGACTAGGATAAAGCGATTACTGTAGATGGAAGGATCTGTGAGATCTTTAAAAAAAAAAAAAGCTATTCTGTGGCTGGGAAGTTATTTAATTTGAGGGGATTAAAGCAAATAATGTGCATGAAATCGCTCACTTCGCGCAGTCAAGCAGACAGAGGAAGTCCGTGTGCGCATGCACAGGTTTACCTTCTTCTTCTTTTGGGTTTTACGGCAGCTGGCATCCACAGTGTTGCATTACTGCCATCTACAGGTTTACCTTTGAGCGTGCACTGACAGTTCCATCATTCTGTCACTAAACGCACAGCTGATCACACCGAGGTGCTCTCTGACCGCCGATATTTATTAGTTTGGTCCTGCGTTTCCTTTCCTTCATACATAACATAACGGCTTTTCTTCTCACTTTCTTTCCGTTCCTGTAGTCGCTCTTTCATGTTTTATTCACACGCTCATGTCCTCCGTTTTTCTCTCCTGTTTCAAATTTGTATCCCACAATGCCTTGCGCGAACGGGGAACGCTCACCATGTGATGCATGATGTAGTATCTTGAATTGGGTCACAGTGAAGCAGGAAAAAAATAGCGGAGAATTTACAGCCATGTGGCCTGAAATGCATTTACTGTTCTAATAAATAAATAAGTCTGTGATTTGAATTCAGTAGCTTTCGGCCACTAAACAAAAATAATTGGGTGTTGGGGAAATTCTTTTCTGAAAGGCAGATCTGAAAGGCAGTCTGCATTTACAGTAAGTGGCATTAACTATGAAATAGTCCATAGTTCATTCAACAGAGACAGACAGTCGAGGAGATCTTAGAGTTTAACTTGTAGGAATAATTTAATTAAATTTAAGAACCTTTTTTTCCTCTCAAATTCCTGAGAAAATCCACCTTAAACTGTCATTAAGGCTTTGCTCCAGCCATCGATAACCGATATTTGAGAGATTATACTTCTAAAACCTTCCACAGTTCATACAAGCCCTGAGTTTATACTTGACAGATGCAATAAGCAGGCTACAGCAGTGAAGGTAAACTGTCCAACAGGAGCACACTTCTGAGTTTCATGCAGAAAAGGAGCGAGGAATGAAGTGAATGTGCACTGAATGCTGCAGGTCTTTGTACCGGTGTCACGGTCTGAATTTACCAGGTAAATTTAAACTGTAGCAGCCACAGTCTAAAGGCCCGGTCACACAGCGCTTTACGGCTTTATCACGGCCAAAACCCGTCCAAAAGTGCTCTCCCGTGAAGCAGACGATGTTGTTCGTGTTGATGTCGAAGTTAAGACGTGTTACAGTCGATATACAGACGTGACAGGACGCAGGGGAAAATCGGAACGGCGTCGGACGCGGCAAAAAGTTTTGGACTGCTCAAAACTTTAGACCGCGGACAACCACGGCCGGCACACGTGGTAAAGACGTGCAACACAGGTGAAAAACACGTGATAATCAGTGTCCCGGCCGTTATTAAAACTTGGGGAGACGTGGTAAGACGCGAAAGTTTGGCGGTCTATCACGGGCAGAGCACGGTCATCGGACGGGTGTTACGCGTTGGTATCACGGGATATAGCGTGTGTTTAGCGGCTTATCACTGAGAAATGGATTTTTCCGCGTACATAGCACTGTCTAAGCCCGTTAAACGACGACTCAAACAAGTTCTAAATTCGATTGATCACTGTCTAATCACTTCTGCATCACTTCTGATTTGCGGCATTTATAAATACCGTAATTTTCTGAGACCTCGGCACTTGCAGTCTAGATGTCAAGGGGTGAACATGAACCCTCAACGCTGTGATGTCCTCATCTTAATGCTCCAGCACCAACTGATACAGGCTCAACATATCCTACCGCTTTTATATGCGCAGCAAGCCGCTCTTCCAACGATGCTGAGCCGCGGTTACCCGTGATTTGACAGTGCTGCAGCAGTGAAACAGCCGCCGACGGCCATACCCCGTACAAAGCACGGCAAAGCCAAAATTGACCAAAAATTACCACTTACGACCACGTCCACCAGATTTTTGTATCTTTTTGTACGTGATATAGACGCGGAGTGCTGTGTGACCGGGCCTTAACCTTGCCACAGTATAAATTTACCAACTTGGTATAATTGGGCCTAGTCTGAATTTACCAGCCTAATATGAGATTTATGTTCATACTTGAATTATTTACACTTTATCTTGATGAATGCTGATTTGTTTAAGTAAGACTCCTCATTATTATAATAATTTCGTTATTCTCTCAAATTTACCAACTTGGTATAATTAGACTGCTGTCATTGGGCCAAGTCAGAATTTACCAGCCCAATATGATAGGAGATTTATGATCATACTTGATACACAAATAAATTATTTTCACTTTATCTTGATGAATATTGATTTGTTTGAGTGAGACTCATCATGATTATGATTTCTGATGTTTCGGTGGTCTTTCTCGTCAGTGTCACTGGAGTACTTTCCAGTTTGTAGGAAGAAGGTAAGTTGGGTCATCTTTCTTTTGAAAATGGTGAATCGCTGGTCTCGTGCCTCTTTGGACTGTGTGTTTTGCTGATCTTCATTTTGTGACTGGGAAATGATTGTTTCCTCATCCATATTCAACAGCTCGTCTACTGATAATCAAATCTCACAATTGTAGGTCACAGTTCGCGTTCTATTAGTCCACAAATGTGTTGAAATGCTAGGTACAAAATCGCAGCAAGAAATGGTAACTTTAGACTTCCCGGAAGTTGACCGGGGGAAAAAAAAATCGGTCTGCGCATGCGCATGGTAAATTTATACCAGCGCACGATCAGACCGTGACACCAGTTTCCCCCACAATCCAAAGACATGCAGTTAGGTTGACGTGGGGCGGCCTTGGGCTGAGGTGCCCTTGAGCAAGGTACTGAACCCCTGACTGCTCCCCGGGCGCGCTGGTGTGGCTGCCCACTGCTCTGGGTGTGTGTGTGTGTGTGTTCACTGCTTCAGATGGGTTAAATGCAGAGGATGAATTTCACTGTGCTTGAAGTGTGCATGTGACAAATAAAGGTTTCTTCTTTCTTCTTATATAGACCCTTTTCAGTCACGTGACCTTCGTAAACGCGACCACCACTTTGGACATGTAGCGGACTTCGGCTCGAATCGGTTTGAATGCGAGGAAGGCGACAAACGGAGAACATACAAGAAAAAGGAGCGAGATGCAGAAAACACCTTCGCTATCCAGCGACGTAAGGCATTTACAGGGCGAGCAGAGGGAGAGGTATTTGCAAAAATTGAGGTTAGCAGGCTTAGAGAACGATGTTTATCTGCTTCCGCCTGGATTGTTCACTGACGTACGGAAGTACACGAAGCCCTCGTCTTTACCTGACTTCGGCCCACATGATCTGTATACCTATGTCGTTAAAAACCCATCGCCATACACATACACGCCAACGTCCGAGGTTCCGGAGCGCGCTCCGGCTTGCTCCCGGAGTGCTCCGGCCGAGGTTCCCCTCAAATTAAGCAGCGCGCGCCGGCTTGCTCCCGGAGTGCTCCGGCCAAGGTTACGGAGCGCGCTGCTTAATTTGAGGGGGAGCAAGCCAGAGCGCGCTCCGGAACCTCGGACATTGGCTCCGGCAGCTATTTACACTGGATCCGGTGTAAATAGCTGCCGGATCATAATTACAGTAAACTAGTAAATACAGTAAAGGAAAAACTTGAGACTGAAAGGTTTTAACAGTCATCCAAATGACTGAACGTAAACATTGCTACAGTAACATACCAGCTACTTGCTGAAATTAGCTAGTCAACAATAGCTACTACAGAAGAACAAAGAGGTTACAATGGGTTATTTTAGCCTATTTGGTTACACACTCGCCGCCACAGAATGTTAACAGCAATGTAATGCCTTTTCTGGCTAATTTTATTCGTCTTACCTCCAACAAAGTGGTCACTGCACAAGCGCTGGTATGCCGAGGGCTGCCAATCTTTCCTGTTTATGGCCGCTATCCATCTTCTCCGTCGGTCAGCATCTACCGGGATCCGATAAAATGATAACCCTTGCCTTGTTTGTTGATGGTTACTACATCCAGGTGCACAACAATATAGTGGCATGATGGAAGTCTTGCTGAAAATAAACACTTTCTTTGCTGCTGTTCCTCAATGTTGGCTGTGGTAAACTACTGGTAGTACATGTCCAAAATGGCGGCCGCGTTTGTCGTGACGTCACGTGAAAAGGGTCTGAGCCGAGCCACCATTTTGAATCCTCATTCAAGGCTGTAATGCAAATTGCTTCCTCTTCAGTATACAAGTGCACTTCCATGGCAGGGAAAAACACTACATTTTGCCGCCTATGTAGTCCCCTATTTATACAAATAGGAGTCATTCAGGATTCAGCCATGTTTTTGCTCGACCCAAGTTCTACAGTAGGCTAGGCCTTCTGCTTTTAATGGAAGTAGCCGAGCCTAGGACGTTAAACCATACTTTCACGTTATTTCTTGATAAGGTGTTTTCACGTTATTACATTAAAATATCATGAAATAACGTGATAATTTCGTATCATGAAATAACGTGATGTTATTACATCATAAATATATTGTAAAAACGTGATAAGATAGTTATAACAAAGTTTTCATGTAATTACTTGATACTAAGCCAATTTTTTTTGAGTGTGGCAGCAATACGCTTCCGTCGATCATAACTCGAACTCTCGCGATATCTTTTTTTTTATTCGTTTAAAGATTTAAAACACTTATTTTATGATGATGTGTGGTATAAAGGATTCTGTGCCAAAATACTATTTTGTAAGATGTTTACTTGTGTTAATTTTTTTCGAACAAAATAAAAATTAAGACAAAAAAAAACACTTTTTCCTACCTACCGACCTTATTTTAGTATTTCATGTTACCGGAAACACACTACCTTTTTTTTTTGGCCTCAGGGCGGAGAGTCTCGCGCTCTTACTGACACTCACATCTTTTATTCTGCTGCTTTTAATGCTGTATTTTTCTGGCGGTTCGCGCGAGAACATACAGGGACAAAATGGCGCCTGGGGGGAAAAGGCAGCGCGCGGAGAAAGAACATTCAGCTGATATTAGCCAGCTAGCTAGTTAGCAAAGCTCGCGCGGGAATATCGACAAATAACCTGAAGAACTCCACAACTCCTCATTTATGAAACGCGTTTAGTGAGTGGAATATTTGACCGGTGTTTATTAGCGTAGCTTAGGACTGCACGATTATGGAAAAAATGATAATCACGATTATCTTGACCAAAATTGTAATCACGATTATTAATCACGATTATTCTTGACGTTAGGGAAATCACTTAAATTTTATTTCACTATATTCAAAACAAACAATATGAACAGCTTTCAGTGCAGAATGAAATTTAAAAGAGAAATTCTGATTTCCAAATGACAAATAAATGAAATTTATCCAAGAAATTACCAAAGGATGAAGGAACTGAAAACTCAATTGCAACAATTACATAGCATTATACTGAGGCTGAATCCAAAACACGTCCAAATAACAGAACTTGAGCCCTTTCGAGGGACAAACTCCTCCTCACCTCCCCCTGCTTCTTCAGACACAGATGGACTCTGTTGTTCCGACATAGATAGCTTTTCTCTCTCACCTCAATCTGTTACCTACTCTTACGTACGGAGCCGTAGAGGGGACATTCCCCTCTACGGCTCCGTACCTTACGCTATCACCCCTTGAAGAAGATACCGCTGCACTGAAGCTCTGCGCACTTGGCTTGCTTGCTTATTTAGGCGGAGTAATGAAACCTTACATGCGTCAGTTCGCACAAACAACACAGTTTGTGTTTTATTTATTTATTTAAATAAATAAATAAAACACAAACTGTGTTGTTTTAACACACTAGTGTGTTAAATAGTTCAACACAGTTACTGTGTTATAGAGTTCAACACATTTATTAACACAAACTGTGTTGTCCTTATATAAACATGCTGATGTGTTAAATATGTGTTGTTTTTAACACATCTCTTTTGAGAGTGTAATTGCTTTCAGTATTTCAGCCAGGTTTGGGTCACTATCTAACATTCATCGCAACTCACTTAAAAAAAAAAAAAATCACAACCTTAAGCAGTAAAATAATTGGATTGGAACAGAAACCACTTCTCAGCATCTACAACAGAAACACAAATAGCCTTGGAAACTAAACACATACACACACTGCACAGTCAATACTGTCGTTTACCTTCAGGTCAGAGAAATGGATCACTCACGGCCTATACCATTTGGAAGGGGCCTTATACGTTTTTGTTTCAATTCTATACGGATTGAACTAAATGATTATTCCATGATGAACAATGGGAAGGGTGAGGTTAAAATATATTTGAGGGTTGGCGCTCCGGGCACCATGCTATAAAGACTCTAGCAATCCCATAATCTATCACAACATGTGTGGCAAATTATATTAATGTGTATGTGGGGATGTGAATGTGTGTGTTATGAATGTATTTGTGGTGTGTTTTATATGTTTAATGGTTCACAAATTTGAAGATATAATAAATATTCTGATTTATAATGATTTCAATTAATCTATCAGGAAAAGGGTTTAAGTTAGGCCATATAAACATCTGCAGCCTGAGACATAAAGTTATGGGACTTCCGGTGTAGCGACTAATGGAGTAGGACGCGTTTCTCCGAGCTCCTGCAGCAACCTTTAAAAAAAAACTATTTTAGGTACACCTTTTGTATCCTTTTTCGGTGTGTGTGTGTTCTCCACCATTATAATTTGAATTTAATGCCATCTTTTTGCAGATTAAAATGCCGCCAAAGCCTAAAGTACCTATGGACCCTTTTCACGTGACGTCACGACAAACGCAGCCGCCATTTTGGACATGTACTACCAGTAGTTTACCACAGCCAACATTGAGGAACGGCAGCAAAGAAAGTGTTTATTTTCAGCAAGACTTCCATCATGCCACTATATTGTTGTGCACCTGGATGTAGTAACCATCAACAAACAAGGCAAGGGTTATCATTTTATCAGATCCCGGTAGATGCTGACCGACGGAGAAGATGGATAGCGGCCATAAACAGGAAAGATTGGCAGCCCTCGGCATACCAGCGCTTGTGCAGTGACCACTTTGTTGGAGGTAAGACGAATAAAATTAGCCAGAAAAGGCATTACATTGCTGTTAACATTCTGTGGCGGCAAGTGTGTAACCAAATAGGCTAAAATAACCCATTGTAACCTCTTTGTTCTTCTGTAGTAGCTATTAGCTAACGACATTAGCTAGCGTTGTGTTCCTTTGCTGTTGGTAGACTGTAGGACAGATCAGAGGCAGTGTCCTACAAACAGCGCTTAATTTGAGGGGGAGCAAGCCGGAGAGCGCTCCGGAACCTCGGGCGTTGGCTCCGGCAGCTATTTACACTGGATCCAGTGATCTGACACCTCTTTTGACTATGTAACAAAAAAAAAAAAAAAAACAACAACAAATAATTAAATAAAAAATGCAAGTTTATTTAGTGTTAATGTCTGATTTTGATATCTGTCTTGTTGGTGATTTCTCTCATGAAACGACATCCACAAAATATCTGCAGATGAACTTAATTTGCAGTGTTATTACAAAACATGCCCAGAAGCGCAGCGTAGCGCCGCGCCCCCCTCCCCCCCTTTTTTTCCGCACCGGAGCCGCTCATCCTCTGCGCTCCGGGACCTCCCACTTTACAGATTAAGCACTGCCTACAAATAAGTGTTCAAAACAAGAGTTTTCAGATCAATACCTGTGTATGGCGATGGGTTTTTAACGACATAGGTATACAGATCATGTGGGCCGAAGTCAGGTAAAGACGAGGGCTTCGTGTACTTCCGTACGTCTGTAAACAATCCAGGCGGAAGCAGATAAACATCGTTCTCTAAGCCTGCTAACCTCAATTTTTGCAAATCCCTCTCCCTCTGCTCGCCCTGTAAATGCCTTACGTCGCTGGATAGCGAAGGTGTTTTCTGCATCTCGCTCCTTTTTCTTGTATGTTCTCCGTTTGTCGCCTTCCTCGCATTCAAACCGATTCGAGCCGAAGTCCGCTACATGTCCAGAATGGTGGTCGCGTTTACGAAGGTCACGTGACTGAAAAGGGTCTATACAACCACCGCGGCGTGCTTCGCACGTTGCATCCCTGCCTCGTAGTGACTCCCCTTCTGGTCTGGCCGAAGCCGCAGGCGGCGCTGCTTTTCATGATTTTAAGGCCGAGCTGCTCTCGTCACTCCGTGTTGAGATGTCGGCTATTTTTAAAGCTGAGCTTCAGGCTGCCTTGACCGAAAACTTGTCAATTATAAAGACTGAGCTACAGGCAGTGAAGTCTGAATTATCTAATAGCATTACAAACATCCAGTCCGATGTGTGCACTCTGAAGTCTACCGTAGGTGAAATGGAGACATCGCTGTCCTCCTGCGCCGGCGACATTACTACCTTACAGGTTAAAGTGGAGCATCTGACAACTGAACTGACGAGATTGGACAATAAATGCGAGGATTTGGAGGCGAGATCGTGGCGCAATAACATACGGCTAGTGGGCATTCCCAAAGATTTTTCCACCTCCTTTACTGCTACAGCTGTTTCCTCTCTGCTCAAGGAGGCTTTTAAGCTTGAGAAGGAGCCTCTTGTGGACCGCGCTCATCGTACTCTCCAGCCGAAGCCCGGAGAGCGCCCGCGCCCCATAATCGCTCGTTTGCACTACTATACAGACTGTGTGGACATACTGCGCCGAGCCAGGGCTCAGCAATGGATCAAGATTGGAGACATGAGTTTTTCTGTCTTCCCCGACCACACTCCGAGGACGGCCCGTGCCCGAGCCTCCTTTAATGATGTCCGACGCCGACTCCGCGAAATACCGGGGATTCGCTTTGGTTTGCTGTACCCGGCGCGCCTCCGGGTCACTCATAACGGTGCAGAGAAGGAGTTTAAATCACCAGAAGAGGCCAGTGCATTCATCAGGTCACTCAATAGTGAGAGAACCGAGAAATGATACACAACCTTGAGGAAGCAGTGTTAGTTAATATTGACAGTTATTACTTTATTTCACTTGTTTCCTCTTTTCTTCTTTCTTTACTATTCTCATATACGCACACTGTGTGGTTTTCAGTTTTCACTTTAACTTGGACTTGATTGGTTGTACCGTTCTGTCAAATGTTGCTAGGCCTGCAGGAGCTCAATCCGAAGCTCGATAGTCATGCTTAAAGCCGTAAGTTTTCGTTTTGGGGATCTGACTCCTTGTGGAGTTAGCACTGGGTTCTCCATCGTTTGGGGATGGGGTCGTTGTAAGTGCAGTGGGGTGGGGTGGGGGGTTCAATCTGTGTGTTTTCTTTTTTGTTTTATTTTGTTTTTTTGTGTGTGTGGTTTTTTTTTTTTTGTTTTTGCGTTTTCCCCCCTCTTTTCCTTCCTTCCCTGGGAGTCCGCATTCAGTCTATTTCTATCTCTAGGAACTATGTCCACCAATGCTCGTACTTCTGATATTCCACATATTGGGTCCTCTGTGAGATTTCTGAGCTGGAATATTAAAGGCATGGGGAGTCCAATTAAGAGATCAAGGATATTTGCTCATTTGAAACGTCTTAAAGCTGACCTAGTGTTTCTGCAGGAAACCCACATGCGTGTCAAAGATCAGGTCAGACTTAAATGTTCCTGGGTTTCTGAGGTGTTTCACTCTAATTTCAACTCTAAAGCCAGGGGGGTTGCTATTTTAATTGGTAAGTCAATTCAGTTTTCAGCTTCTAAGGTGATATCAGACAAAAATGGCAGATACTTAATTGTTACAGGCACGCTATTCCATACTCCCGTTTTATTAGTTAACATATATGCCCCCAATTTTGATGATCCACACTTTATGAATAAACTTTTTGAATGTCTTCCCTCATTGAACAACAGCCTTCTTATAATTGGAGGGGACATGAATTGTGTGATTGATCCCAACCTAGACCGCTCTAACCCACGAACTCTGACCCCTTCTTTAATGTCGAGGTCACTTTCATATTTTATGTCCAAGAACAGTTGCATTGATCCTTGGAGATTTTATAACCCTTGTACCAAGGAATATTCATTTTTTTTCTCAGATGCATCAGTCTTTCTCTCGGATTGATTATTATTTTATTGATGCTCAACTAATTCCCAAAGTACTGTCTGTCAATTACCACCCGATTGTTATTTCTGACCATGCTCCTTTTTCTTTAGATGTTCAGTTCTCTTCACAACCCCGGTACTCAACACCTTGGAGGTTCAATACATTACTTCTCTCAGATGATAAGTTCACCGAATTTATTGCAACTAAAATTGATGATTATATCTCTATAAATCAAAATGATATGGAACCCATTTCTTGTTCTCTGCTGTGGGAATCATTAAAAGCATACTTGTGGGGACAAATGATTTCCTACTCTGCCCACTTGAATAAGTCCCGTAAAACCAAATTGCAAGAACTTTCTATCAATATCACCAAATTGGACCAACAGCTCGCTACTTGCCCCTCTCCCAGTTTACTAAACAACGTGTTGATTTACAGACTGAATTTGATCTCATCAACACTAGTGATGCAGAGCAACTTCTCTTACGATCACGCTCCACATATTATGAACATGGCGACAAGGCAAGTCGGCTCCTGGCTCATCAACTACGTCGCCAGGCAGCCTCACGTATGATCCCTCAGATAAAAGATTCATCCGGTTCATTGCATAAGGATCCCACTACCATTAATTCTGTTTTTCACTCATTTTACTCCTCTTTATATACGTCTGAATCTCCACCTGACACCACTGTAGTGAATTCATTCCTAGATGGCCTTAATTTTCCTGTGTTAAGCTTAGATGCTGCTAAAAAACTTGACTCGCCATTAACGGTAGAAGAAATCACTCTCGCTGTGAGTAGCATGCAAAATAACAAAGCTCCTGGCCCTGATGGATTCCCAGTTGAATTTTTTAAGAGATTTCAGGAAAAACTGTTCCCTTTACTGCATGCTGTTTATAAAGAATCACTGGAACATGGCACTCTCCCTCCCACTTTAAAGGAGTACGCCACCCCCAAGTGAAATTGAGTCAGTCCCTGCAGTCCCTAGAGTTGGATGAGTGAGCCAAAGCATTTTGTAGCCGACCCAGCCATTGTCCTGATCTGGAAACGTCCCGGTTAGCTTTAGCTTAGCGTAGTCGCTGTAATCCGGTGTCTCCAGATAGCATTGTCGTTGCAAAAGTGAATCAAATAACTCAAGATTTTTTAAAATTATTTCTCATGACCTGTACATTCACATCGAGTACACATATCAATGCAAATTAACACGAAGGGATTTACTAGACCAATTTATATCTGGAACTATTTTCGGCCACAGCACAGGCAAAGCACCGCTGCAGGCGCAAAGACACCACGCAGCTAAAAGCTAAAGCTAACCGGGACGTTTCCAGATCAGGACAATGGCTGGGTCGGCTACAAAACGCTTTGGCTCACTCATCCAACTCTAGGGACTGCAGGGACTGACTCAATTTCACCTGGGGGTGGCGTATTCCTTTAAGGCAAGCCTCCATAAGTCTCCTCTTAAAAAAAGATAAGGATCCAAATCTCTGCAGCTCATAAAGGCAAGGCAAGTTTATTTATATAGCACATTTCATACACAGTGGCAGTTCAATGTGCTTTACAGAAGTAAAAGCAAAACAGTAAACAATAGAAAATAAAATTACATAAAATAAATGGGGAAGAAAATTAATAAGAATTAAACAATAGTAGAAATATAATAATAAAATGAGATAAAAGTTCAATTTAAAAAAAACAGCAGAATAAAATAGAATAAAAGTTAAGTAAAATTTAAAACATGGAGAGACTGTAAAAGTAAAGAGTTTAAAACATGTAGAGATGGCAATATTAATAATTTAGCAGAAAGCATCTGAAAACAGCTTGGTCTTTAGTCTAGATTTGAAGCTGCCAACAGCAGGAGCATTTCTGATGTCCTCTGGCAGTTGGTTCCATAGCTGCACTGCATAGTAGCTAAAAGCTGCTTCACCACACTTTGTTTTAACAACAGGTTTTAACAGTAAATTTTTCTGCTGCGATCTGGTAGATCTGATTGGGTTAGGCCGCTGCAACATATCAGAGAGGTAATTGTGCCCTGTACCATTTAGAGATTTGTACACCAGCAGCAATGCTTTAAGTATGATTTTAGCCAATTGATAACTTTACCAGTCAACCCAACCCAATGTTCAAGTCAATATAGCAGTATGTTGTGATCAACAGTATCAAAAGCTGCACTGAGGTCCAGTAATACCAGGACCGATGTTTTGCCTGCATCAGTATTAAGACGTATGTCATTTATAACTTTAATCAGCACTGTTTCAGTGCTATGATTGGCACGAAATCCTGATTGAAAGTTATCAAAACAGCTGTTTGATATCAAGAAGGCAGTTAATTGATTGAAGACAATTTTTTCAAGGATTTTCCTGATGAATGGTAGATTTGATATTGGCCTGTAGTTATTTAATACTGAAGCATCCAGATTATTCATTTTAAGTAGGGGCTTTACAACGGCTTTTTTCAAGGACACAGGAACAATGCCAGTCTCTAGGGATGTATTTATGATTTGAAGCACATCTGTAATTATAAGATGTAGAACAGACTTAAAAAAGTTGGTGGGCAGAATGTCCAATTCAGATGTTGAGGAACTGAGATTTTGTACAGTTTTTTCAAGAGTCTCATAATCAATTAAACAAAATTCTGACATTGTGTTGAAGTTATCTGTCTGTGTCACTGGTGATTGCAGTTTTTCAATTATTTGCAACTGAGATATATTATGAGCAATATTATGTCGTATTTTATCAATTTTACCTTTAAAGAAGGATGCAAACTCATTGCATTTATTAACTGAGAAGTTCAGGTGCTAATTGTGGTGGGGGATTTGTTAGCTTTACTGTTGAAAATAGCACACGGGCATTGTTCATATTCCTGTTGATGATGTTGGAGAAGAAAGACTGTCTTGCTTTACCAATTTCATAATTATATTTACAAAGCATCTCTTTATGGATTTGATAATGGATGTGAAGTTTAGTTTTGCGCCATTTTCTTTCAGTCTTTCTACATTCTCTCTTTAACAGTTTAACAGCTGGGTATTGCTTCCATGGTGCTTTCTGCTTATCATTGACTCTTTTGATTTTGAATGGAGCAATATCATCCATAATTTGGGTCATATTTAAATTAAAAATTTCCAGTAAATCATCTACAGAGTCTGACATTTTGGTTGAGATCCGAGAGAGAGCTTGCTCAAAGAGAACACGTGTTGTCGTTTATGACTCTCCTACCCATAGTCATTGAGCTGTTCTGAATGTGAGGAGACATAGAAACATCAGAGAAAACACAAAAATGATCAGATAAGGCCAGGTCAACAACAGTAGTAGAAACAGTAAGACCCTTTGTGATGACGAGGTCAAGGGTATGACCACGAGAGTGGGTCGGCCCCTGTACATGTTGTACAAGGTTGAAGTTGTCAATAAGTGTAAGTAGTTCATTGGCATAAGTGTTTTCAGGATTATCTACATGCAAGTTAAAATCCCCAGATATAATAAGACAGTCAAACTCTAAGCAAATGACTGACAACAGTTCACCAAACTCTTCCAGAAAAACTTTGGCTGAATGTCTCGGAGGCCTGTAAATAGTTAATAATAATATGTTAGGAGAGCATGTAACAAGTGCACATAAGTGTTCAAAGGATGTAAAATCACCAAGTGAGGATTGTTTACATTGAAAAGAGAATTTGAATATATTTGCGATCCCTCCACCTTTCCCCTGTCGGGTAACATTCATAAAATTAAAATTTGGGGGAGTTGCTTCAATAAGGGTGGTAGCACTATTTGCTTGATCCAGCCAAGTTTCAGTTAGAAGCAAAAAATCAAGATTATGTTTGCAGATAAGATTATTAATTAAAAATGACTTGTTTGAAAGTGATCTAACGTTCAGAAGAGCTAGCTTTACAGAAAGTGTAGAAGTATTATCCGCTTGGGCACTCTGATGTTGTTTTGAAACAGGAAGGAGACTAGACTGGTTTACCCCCTGGGTTAAATATGCTCTATGTTTTCTATTTCTTATCAACACAGGAATAGAGAATGGCATAGGCATACTGAGTCCCAGCTCGTTTTCAAAACTACACCCAATGCAGGGACCCCCAGCACATCATACTAGACTTTCTTTATGTTCCATTTTGTTTGAGATTGAGAGGATTGGAGATGTCATGTATCTTTTAGATGGTGAAAAAGATTGGTAGCCAGCTGAAAGTCCTGGGAGAACACAGTTCAGTCTGTTGGTTGATTTTTGATGAACTGGGTACACAGCTTGTCACGACAGATTTGGGCTGGAAAAAGAGAGTGTAGCCATTTGCATCAGTCTTTGCATACTATTTGGGAAATCCATGCAGGGGGGAGACGGAGATGGTACGATAAAATCAGAAGAGCGAGACTTTGGTGAGGCCTTTGTAAGTGTCTCCATGACTGTCTCTGTGGTGACTGTCTCACTGATTGTCTCTGTGATAGTTGCATGGGGTCGAGAAGTGGACGAAGCAACCTTGACATGGTTATCTTTAGTCAGGTCCTTAATCTGGATGGAATCGCATGATAAAATCGCATGCTCACATTCTCCGTGTGATTGTTGTTGTCCTTGGCAGTCTGCCCCAGATGGTTCTTGGCAGTCTGCTCCAGATGGCTGTGTGTCCTTGGTGAAGACTTGCATAGATGATTGTTTTGGCATTGCAGAGGAATTGTTTATATTTGTAACTAGTCAGTCTGCGACATCTTATCAACTGTTCTCTTCAATGTTGACTGAGAGAAAATTGCAAGTCTATAATGATCTGCTAAAACTTTGGTCCCAATCCAGCTAAGTTCAGCGCTGTTTGGCTTGAAGAATTCTCTGCGATTCCAGAAAAGGTTAAAATTGTCTATAAAGTTCATACCAGATGAAAAACAAGTTTTTCCAAGCCTGTGTTAAGACTGAAGAGTCGACTAAATGCAAAACTTCCCCTTGCAGGAAGTGGGCCACTGATAAAAGATTGTATTCCGGTCTTATAGAGATGAGAAAAGAGTTTTTTGAAGTCCTCTTGGACAAACAGCTGTTCTCTGAAAACATCATTTGCTCCCACATGCACAACAATACGTTTGATAGTTTTATGCTCGGACATGAGTTTCAAAATGCTGTCTTTGGTGTCAGAGATGGATGCATTTGGAAGGCAGCAAATAATCATTCCTTGTCCTTTTAAATGTCTTACAGTGGAATCACTAAGAACAAGGGTTGTGGGATCAGGTGGTGTTATGAGCTGCTTTTTGCCTCTTCCCACAGCTCTTCAGTTGTGATGCAATTTCTTTTTACGATGTGTTTGTCCGCCTGAAAATTCCGCTTCCACATCCCTGAGGCATTCAATTTTGTTCTGAAGCCTTATGGGCTGTGGATTTTCCATAGGATTGTAAATCCTATTGTAATTTGTAGACCTAGCTCTATTTCTGATAGCATGGCTGTGGAGCATGGGTCACATAGTATCAGAACAAGCTGGTGTTGAGGTAATAACTCTTCTGTTTTTATTTTCATCTGTACTCACATTTTGCCCTGTTAGATCGATGAATTCATCCACTCGATCTGCAATGTCATCGGCTTGTCGGGGTACATTCTCTGCATTCTCAGCCACCGTTTCTGTACTCCTTTCCTGAGATATTGCTCTTAATTCGTCAGTCTTTGGCAGAGCATCAATCTTTGATTCCAGGATAGAAATCCTCTGTTCTAGTTCTGTGCATTTTCTGCAGGATCTCCTGGATTTTCTGCCCCCTGGCATTTTGTTTTAAAAGCTAACTTATCTTATAAAGATGAAAAATAAAATGAAAAAATAGTGGAAATTAAATTAAAATTAAAAGCTTATAAAGATGAAAAATAAAATGAAAAAGTAGTGGAAATTAAATGAGAAAGTAAAGTAAAATAAAGATCAAGCAGGAGCAAAGCAGGAGCAAAGCATAGTAAGTGATACTAATACTGATACAATAAAACAGACGACTGTAATCTGGTAGGCAGCACGACTTATATGATTTCTCCGTGTCAGATATAGAACTATAACCATGAGTCGTTGACCTGTCAAAAACTGCAGTGGGCGTGGCAGTATCACCGGGTACATACCTCGATATTTCTCCGTCTTCCTTGGACGGTACAGGCTGGATTTTCAAAATATCTGTGACATATGCAAGCGCCCTTAACTCTTCTACCCCCATGGTAGTTGGCAATCCCCGTTCTCTCATATGCCTCTGCAATTCTGCCTTCTTCCATAAGGCATATTTACTAAGGTTTGGCTTGTTTGCCGTCATGTTTTCGTCTCCGATGAGGCCTCGACGTTTGACCCCTGCGCATGCGCGGCGATATGTGTGAACTGGTCTATTGTGCCCTTATTCAAAAAATGAAGAGGAAAAAAAGCTTCTTTCTTTAATAGTGGTGTTCCATAGGTATAGAGAATGGATACATAAAGAAACCCATTGAGTTATGTGATGGTTTCGGTCCTGTGTGTGCCTGCCACTACAGGAAACCCAACGAGTAGTGAAGTGTGAAGTAGAGTAGGAGTCAGGACAGTACGGTAGTGAGTAACTTGTCGCTGTTGTTGCCCGATGTTTTGTATCACATAAGGAAACAGTATAGGAACTGTAACGGTAAAGTTAACAGTTTCTCTAGTGTCTGGATAATCAGCATTGGCTTACATGGGCGTCAGTCGTGGGGCTGTTGGCCAATCACAGCCGAGCCGAGGGTTTCGGTCCGGCCCCCTTCTCCCTCTTCATCTGTCAATCAATTAATCAGCCGTGCAAAAATGGAGAAGAAATGCAAGGGAGAAGCACAAAAATTAAGAGAAAAGAAAAGCAGATGCGGCCAAGTGTCAGAAACTGACAAATATATTTTCTGCTGCTGCATCATCTGCACCATCCTCAGCAGTACCTGCAGCTGTCTGGAGGACAACATGACCCGGAGGGGGAGGCGACTCAGGTGGGCGGCTGGAATGTAATCCCTTAGCAAAAAGAAGTTTATTCAAGTGTACTATGAGTATACTTATTTTTTACTAAAACTGAGGAAGTATACTTGAAGTTGACTTTTTGTAAACTATATTTTATATACTTAAGAATAGTATAGTGAAGTATACTTGGCTTATACTGAAAAGTATAAACAAAATCTGAGGACAAAAGTCTAAGAACATTAATACTAAGACTTACACTTATACTTTAATACTAAAACTTATACTTTAGTATACTTTTTATGTTTTTCTGCCACAAAGTACTAATACTTAGTATATCTTGCTCCAAGTGCATAATAAGGTCAAGTCATTGACTCATGCTTAACATTTAATTTATATATTAATATAATATAATGCTGGAGTTTAAAACTTTACAGTATATAGTATGTGTGCTCAATCTTTATGTACCTTAAAATCATACACAAAAACAGAAAAACTTTTGACTTGACTTTATTGATCAAGAGACCATTATGTTTGCATTTTTACATGCAAATGTGCACTTTTTCCTTTCATTTTCTCCAGTAAGGAAGGACTTGATTTCATAGGTCTTTGTTTTTGAAATGTTTGAAAATATTATTTAGCTAGCTTGCTAACTTTTAACACAATGCATTTAGGCTAGTTTGGCTGTAAAAACGTCATTATTGTGTATGGACTACACTAGTACTGCTAGGCCTAGTATACTAACAAAACATTTTTTAACCATCTTAGCCCTATTATAAAAAAAAATTATATTTTACTGATAGTTTGGTTTAGTGGTTTACTAAAACAATACTAACAGTACTAATCTCTTATTTAGACTTCATAAGGCGTGTAGTCTACCAGGCGGAGGCATCCCCATCAACGCCGTTGGCGTCAAGTTCTATCTAGTCTCATCTCATCTCATTATCTCTAGCCGCTTTATCCTTCTACAGGGTCACAGGCAAGCTGGAGCCTATCCCAGCTGACTACGGGCGAAAGGCGGGGTACACCCTGGACAAGTCGCCAGGTCATCACAGGGCTGACACATAGACACACACAACCATTCACACTCACATTCACACCTACGGTCAATTTAGAGTCACCAGTTAACCTAACCTGCATGTCTTTGGACTGTGGGGGAAACCGGAGCACCCGGAGGAAACCCACGCGGACACGGGGAGAACATGCAAACTCCACACAGAAAGGCCCTCGCCGGCCCCGGGGCTCGAACCCAGGACCTTCTTGCTGTGAGGCGACAGCGCTAACCACTACACCACCGTGCCGCTCGTTCTATCTAGTTTTTTTTTTTTTTAAATCAGTGATTTGACTTCATGCTAACTTTGGAAAGTCTCCCTTTCATGACTTAGAAGATTCCTATATTAATTAACAGAAGAAATGACTCATACACAGTGAAAACAGATCAGGAAATTAGGCCTGTTATATTCAATCTGCTTCTGGAGAAATACTGACTGGCATTTTGATTCACAGTCTCACATCAGTCATTTGTGATCTGATTTACATTAAAACTAGATAGAACTCGACGCCAACGGCGTCAATGGGGATGCCTCCGCCTGGTAGACTACACGCCTTATGAAGTTGTGATTAAGTTAATCTCAACTTGGTATTTAGTGTTATTATGCAAATTATGATATGCAACCTGACCTTGAAGTTTACAAGAACAGATAATATTTTGTTGTTCACAAGGTTTTGTGGGAGACATGTGACCTCAAAGTAACCTTGACCTTTGGCCTTCATATTCTAATCATTTCATCTTTGTCCCCAGGTGCACAAATGCTGAAAGTGTGGTGAAATTCCTTTTATTAGCCTTTGAGATATTGTGTTCACAAGGTTTTTGAACAGACATTTGACCTCACAGTGATCTTGACCTTTGCCCTTTTGATCTCAAAATCTAATCAGTTCATCTTTGTCTCCAAATGCACAAATGCTGAAAGTTTGGTGAAATTACTTGTATTAGCCTTGGAGATATTGTGTTCACAAGGTTTTTGGACAGACATTTGACCTCACAGTAACCTTGACGTGTGACCTTTTAACCTCAAAATCTAATCAGTTCATGTTTGTCCCAAAGCGCACAAATGGTGAAAGTTTGGTGAAATTCCTTTCATTAGCCTTTGAGATATCGTGTTCACAAGGTTTCGGGACGCACGCACGCACGCACGCACGGACGGACAACCTGAAAACATAATGCCTCCTGCACCTTAAGCTGGCGGAGGCATAAAAATACTACCCATAACTTCATATCTTATAAAGAACGTTGTGATTAATTGACATTCTGAGATAAAGAGATTATCTTTGTCTTTTATCTATTCTTCAACAAATATGTGACTTTCACTTCCAGTTAATAGCAGTTAAAAGATGAAATATTCTTGTGGTTTGCTTTCTATTCTAGTTGAGCTGTGTGGCTTTATCCAGTGAGAAACGAGGAAATGCTCTGTGCTTCACATTCTCAAGAAAGTCAAAATTAAAAGAGTCACAGATGCATGTTCCTACCACTGCTGGTTTCTGTGGCATGTGCCATGGCCTTCAGCACAAACACATCAGCACTCAATGAGATGAGCTCACAATGAAAGGTGAACATTATGTTAGATGTCACTTTCACATCTATAGCATCTTATCTCACTGATGATGCGTTACTTTGTGCCACCAGTAAATGCATCTCAACAGAGAGAGCTCAGAGAGGAAATAACTCGAAATGTGTCCATACCATCCACGGGCAGTAAGTAGAATTAATCAGAAACTGAAGCCCAATAACACAAAAGCTTTGAGTCCAGTGCTGTGCTCACCTGACCTGGATATTTTATTTGATAGTTTAGTGAAAATTGTTAACAGTAGTCAAGATGCAAAAAGGAGGAAAATCCTGAGGCTCAGTGGAGGTTCGGTGCCACTAGTGCTTTACTAGTGCAATAGTGAGCCTTAGTTCCCTATTTCTGTGAAAATCTGTTTTTGTGTGTTGTACCTGCCTTTTTATTTGGAGTATGGATCTGCTTACTTTGATATTGTCTTCCTGTACTCTGACCTCTGTTTTTAATTATGATGAAGATCATTGGTTTGCCCTGAATAAAGGACACACTGAGTTTATTCACTTGTGTCCTGTCTGACAGCAACATTCACACCATCAGACTGTGAATGAAACGATATATTTGCTCCTTTGGAGAAAGTTAATAATTCACATCACTCAATTCAGGCCTTTTATTCACAGCTCTAACAGTAACACTGATGATCTGCTTAAACTTTAGGCTCAAAAAACACATCACACCTAAATGTTCCTTACTGCTGACCAGTTACTGTTATTACTGTCAGCAACACCAAGACTTTTTAGTCTGAAGTACAGAAACCACAACAGCTCTCTGTCTCTCTCTCTCTCTCTCTCTCTCTGTGCATGTGTGTGTGTGCTTCCTCTTTCACTACTTATTGTTTTATTCCCCCATTATATTTGGGTATGTGGAGAGATACTTCTTATACCATTACTATAATGCACATAATGCGGATCATGAGTGGTGAAAATATTGTGTTGATGGAGAAAATGTGTTGCATGTAATGAATCCTCATAATGGCACCCTCTCCCCCCCGATTGGTGTTTAAGAACACATACAGGAAGTTTCAAGTCTTTAACACAGATGCTACACGTTCACTCAGTCATTCAGTCAGTCATCAGAAGGGCAGGATGGAGCTCCGTCCACTCTGTGTGATGCTCTGTGAGTAAATGTTCTCTGTGTGTCTTCATTACACTGATTGGTGGTGAATTAAGTTCTGAATTAACAGGCTGAGAGTCCTGTCATCAGGTTCTGTGTGATTATTTCATTTGTCTGTAGCTAAGGTTTGATACTGAATTTGACGTGAACAGTGCATTCTGCTGTTTTGTGGTGGATTTAAATCCGACCCAATATACTTTATACTTTATTCTGCATTTATTTGGAGAGATTTTCTGCACTTTATCATCTGTAAAGTGCAGAAAGTTGATCTTGTAGATACACTATAAAACTCTGCAGGTCTTAGCCTCAGGTAGGAGACTGTGCCAAGCAGACAGGAAATCAAGTGACTGAGTTTATAAATGTGAGATATTTATATTCATCGAGACATGGCACCGTCTTCAACATCAGATCAGAACAGATGCTGATTTGAATAAATCTATTGGGGGATTTAAGATCATTGGAGTCTATTGGGCACAGACTGATTTGATTTTTTAAAGTAAAACTTCAGCTCTGCACGACACATGAGTGCAGGCTTATCACAGGTTTATATTAAAGTTTGCTCACTTTTTTTAAAAACTTCAAGTGTTAATTAAAAAAGCAGACACTGTGAAAGAGGAACAAGTGTTTATAGCAGCTATAGCATCAGCAGTAACAGGAACTAAACTGAAAAGTTGAAAAGTACAGCATGCAATTCATGAATAAACTTCCACTTGTAATTGATGGTAAATTAGTCTGGTATAAGAGGAATTAAACTCTCCAAGACAGAGAGTACAGTAATTGAAAATAATCTACTTTGGGATGGTAACAGTACACCTGCGTCACACTGGGCCACATCACACCACCCTATTGTTCATCATTATCCTCCATCAGCAAACCCCAACTGTTTTATCCCTTAATTAAACTGTCATTTCTGTTTCTCTCCTGAACTTTAGTGCTGACTGGATTCATCCGCTGGACACAAACAGGTGATTTATCTACATTTCATTTATTGGAATTTTTTTTAAAATTTATTTGCCTTCAGTATGCATGGAAAACTTGGCCTGTTCATTTCATACATGATTAAAACAAATATCTCAAAATTAGTAAAATAACAAGTGATAAATGCATTCTTAATTTGAGACCAGTGGAATGTAATCGATCTTTCTAATTTCATTTTTGTGTTCAAACTTTTCAAGCAGCAGGCGACAGTTTTCACTGATGTTTCCTCTAATAAGTAATATTTTTGTTGCTGTAGGTCTGCATAACTAGCTTTGTCACCTGGTGAGCGAACTATAAACAAACAATCATAACCTCCTAATGAGTAGCATAGGAATTAATTACAGGGCAGGATGAGGAAATATTCTCGACAATCTCAATTCAGTTCAGTGGACATTGTCACAAAGCAGCTTTATACAAATCCAGATATAAAATTTTAAACTTTTTAACTTGCATAATGAGCAAGTCAGAGGTGACGAGGAAAAACTCCATGATATGACAAGAGTTAAACCAGATTTCAAAGGGATCCCATCCAATAGTGCGAATTAATGCTAATTGTTATGTTTGGGGTTTTCTTTGGGTGGCCAATTCCCACTCATCAGGCAGTTCTCTGCTATCACATGACAGCAACCAACCAGGGAGGGCGAAGGCGATCACATGCTTCCTCTGAGGCACTTGAAGCCAAGCAACTACATCTGTTCAACCTGCAACTCATGTAATATCAGGGAGTGGCATCACACACTCAGAGCAAAGCACGATCCACTCTACTCTGTATGCATCAGCTGATAGACACCCATGATTGGCTACTGTTGCTGATAGGAGTATGCCACGCCTCCCTGTCTGTAGAGAGAGTATGCCACTGCTTCCTCTTTGACAGCAGAACCGATTTTGCTCTCTTGGCCTCCTGGCCATCGATGGCTGTGGCCTGACAGTGAGTTTGAGATTCAAACTGACAATCTCCTGATGACAGGGCAAACATTGTTTTTGTGGTGTGACTCTGTTGCACATCATGCTCATGCTTACGGAAGCCACCAAAACACAAGAGCATGTTGGGTAACAGACTCGCGCAACAGAGAAGGGTATTTTGGTGGAAGCCAGACAGCAGCAGGAGCAGTGATGACATGCGCTATTTTAATTATTAAAAGGTATGATCTATTATTAACCAATCTTAATGCATTAATAACATTCAATAAAAACTTTATGGCAATTTCAATGAAATTAGATAAAAATAAGATTATAGTAATATAGGGAATATAGTAATAAGGGAAACATTTTATCTGATAAATCCAGGCCTACTGTTCTGTTTCTCCTCCTGCAATAAACAGTGGGACCTTATCGACTGTCACCTTGATTATCCCTGAGCTCAGTGTAGTGAGAGAGCTATGGGGAAAATGTATGATCCTGATTGTTTCATCCTGTTTCTCACCAGCAGGGGCGCTTTATCAACACCTGTGGCCCAGGGGCTACTGGGTTTTTTGAGGCCCCTCATAGGCTACCTGTCAACCCTACCCTTACCGTTGGCCAGGAAAACACTTATTTTATTTGCAATACGTGTCAAGCATTTACAGTGTAAGTGCGTAATTAGCCTAGAAGCCTACGATAGGTTACGTTTGGCTCAGCGAAGCTGCGCAAGGCCCACGCTCACATCGCTCAACACATCCGACCACAGAGAGAGAGAAGAACGCGCGCATTATCATTACAGAGCCGGTTCTGATTATTACCACGGACAGGACAGTGATACTGCGTAACTTTCACGCAGGGGCATGGCCAGAGACAACCACACAAGCGTGCGTGCGTTAATGTAGACCTATGTGTTGTAAACATAAAACACACACACCTACAGACAAGTCCTTTTAAAAAATAAAATACATAAAAATAGCTCAGCGGCATGAAAACAAACATTCACTGCAAGTCATACCACTTGCAACAATATTTCACGCACTCCAAGAAAAAAGTTAAACATGATGAACACGGGCATACTGTTTTGAGCATACGATTTTTTAAAAGAAACTAGCTACATCAAAGTCCTTCAATAAACCCATCCTTTAGCGCAAATGAGCTTAACCTAGTTCAAAGCATGACGCCAGCAGTAGCTGCATAAGGCAAAATCATGTGGGCCTTTCGTCAACAACAAGCCACGGCGGGCAAACATTAATAATCAAGTGTCCTTACCTTAAAACGCTGTCTTGACCACAGAACTTCTCAAGTATTTCACTTAAATCCACACGGGTTAACAACACACCCAACACAGCTAGCGAGAAATGTGGATCTGCGCTAGCTTTGTATTGCTATTCCCCTCAGTATGCTTACTCTGTCTGCTGCCCGAACTGTGAACATTATAGGCTACAATCTTTTCATCAATTTCTTCAGTAGATGCCGTTTTAGACATTTTATTATTAGCCTGTTCTTCCTCCTCAGCTAGCCCCTCGTCCTGCCTGTCATCCCTCCTCACGGTTTCATTTGAGCAGTTGACACCCTCCTCTTCCTCAGCACAGTTCCAGTTTGTCTCATCTGCCTCACTGACTTGGTTCTCCTCCACCTTCACAAATGTAAAAAACAGTACCTGAGGCTACGTTTACATTACGTCGAATCAGCGGATCATCAGATTAACGTTCTTAAAACGATTCGCGTTTACACTAAAACCGTTAGCCGTGCACACAGCAACACCAATACGCGGATACGCTCGGCTCCGCAGGCATCCTGCGCTCCAAATCACTCTGCCCTGAACAGCGAGTGCCCTCTGGAGGGTGCGCACTCCGGCCCTGCGCAGCTCACAGAGCGCGCGAGTGAAGTGAACAAGCCACGATTCGGGACTGAGCCGCTGTGTGTGAGATCCCAGCGCATATCACTTATTACTTGCAAGTGGAAGGATGGCAAGCCTAAAGACAATCATAACTACACAATGGGCAGTATTTGCATCAGTATTTGCAGTATTTTCATACTTTTATACTCTTTAATGAAAGGTGATACAAGGCGGAAGTCTGCGCCGTTTTTCAGCAGTCGCGTCACATGACCAACGCCAGCGAATCAGGAAGGTGGATGTCACAGTGACGTTGTCCAATGAGACGCCAGCTAGAGCTCAGCACAGCGTATTCGCGTATTCTCAATGTTTACACAGCACCGGAGCTGATACGATCTAGATTGAATACGTGGACGCTGGCGGATTCCCGTTTCCCCGCTTTTTCAGGGGGGTTAATGTAAACGGACAGTGCATCCGCGAAGAAAACGAGACAGATACGGTCTAGTGTAAACGTAGCCTTAATGTAATAACATGCTATCCGTTACCTCATAGCATATCTAGCCTAGCTGCACATAGCCTAGCTGCTGGTAGGCTGATAACTGATAAGTAGCTGATATTCTGAACAGACTGGTGATCCTTACCTTAAAAAAGTCTGTGACTTTAGGCAATGATTCTATCATTACCTGCATCTCTTTTTTTTTTTCCTTTTATGCGCCCCGCTAACATGTGAACGCTTCATCTTTCAAAGCCTCTAAATTTGTGTCTCAGTAGTCTGCAGTCTTTGGCGCGCTTTCGTGCGTGACGTTACATTTTGTTACATTTTATTCTGGTACAGTTGTGGGTGTTCGTTTCGTGAACCACTTCCACCAGGCTACTGTGCGCTCATTTATTTCTAACCTTATTTCTATCCGTAAATTAATGTAGGCCCATGATTCCGACAGTTTATTATTTTATTAATATTACAAGGCCCCTTTACGAGGCCCCTGATTGGCTGTGGCCCAGGGGCTTGAGCCCCCCCCCCAAGCGCCGGTGCTCACCAGCTGGTAACATGTATGTAAATTGATGACACAAACGAAAGGATGTGTTTATTTGTGATTTGATAAATATGCAAATAGAATGATGCCATTGACTTTTAATGAACATCATTATCATACACATTGCATTTCACGTGTTGTATTTGTGTTGTGCTAAATATCCATGAGTATTTGGATCGGCATGGTTTACTTATATTCCAAGTTAATGTTTGCAGAGAGGGAGCTTTTCTGTCTTACCTATGAAGAGCTTTGATGGGCTTTCATATGCAAGAAGATCTCTGATCGATTCAAATGGTTGTTTTTGATGAGCATTGAGAATTCCTCTATTATTACTATTCGTTATGGACAGTGAGAATGAGTTTTGCATTGCTGATATACCGGTACACTTGCATCCTGCCTCTAACAGCATATTACATTTTTTTGCACATAATGTTTGTGCAACTTGACATCTATCTTCATTTGTGCAGTCTATTTACACTCACATTCATACATATGGGCAATTGAGAGTAGTCAGTTGATCTAATCCACATGTATGTGGACTGTGGGACGAAACCAGAGCGCTCAGCAGAACCTCACCCAGGCATGGGGAGAACATACAAACTCCACACAAAAAGGCCTCAGTTGGTCACGAGGTTCGAACCCAGAGCCTTCCTGTTGTCATGCACCACTGTGCCATCCCTCTCAATATATATTTAATTAAAAGAAAATTGTTTCAGTGATGAACTAGGGGGAGAATTTTGGCAATGACTGTGATGAGGAAAAAATATATTTTTTGAAGCTTGATTACCAATGGTGGTCTCTTCATTGTTTCCATAACTGTCTATCTATGAGATCAAATGAATGTCAAAATTTTTCCTCAGCTTGTGATGTACACGTGTAAAAAATAAATAAATTATATATATATATATATATATATATATATATATATATATATATATACAGGGCCGGATTACGGACCGGGCCAGTGGGGCCAGCGCCCAGGGGCCCAAGGGGCCCGGGGGGGCCATAGTGATGCCAATGCCAATTGTGACATCAGAAGGCCTCTATTCTCTAGGATCTTATGACTACTTGCACTGTTATAGGGCATATCTGAAGAAAACAGGGAAGGGGTGGGTTGGTGGGTGGCGGGGGATGGCAATCAGAGGGCCCCTGGCCCTGCTGTAGTGCCTCTCATGAAAACTCCTGAGGCCGTAACGTCTGCCAACTAGGGGTTCAAAGAAGTAGGAGGAATGCTTTCAGAGGATCCTATGATTATGAAAGCCCCTGCTAAGGGTTGTGACTTCTGGCTATCTGGGGGCCCTAGAGAGAGCCCTAACGGGAAAGCGTACTGTTATGAGTAGCACCAAATTCTGCGCCCTATGGACCTAGCTCAAATGGACCCCCCCCAAAAAAAACTGACTCCCTATGGGGCCCCCTGATATGTAGGGCCCTGGTGACTGAGTCCCACTTTCCCCCCTACTTCGATGCCCCTGAAGAGAGCCCTCTGATTACAAACGTCCTTACAAAGGGCCTCTGATTTACCAAGGGTTTTGGTGTTGGGGTTCATTTTTGTTCCTTACTTCATGTCATGCCATAGGCAGATAACAACATGCCTTGTGTGTCTCACGCCGGGGACACATACACGCGAATTTGGCAAAGCGAAGCGAAATTCGCCATTCATTCCTATGAGGGAAGCAAAGTGGGGCGAAGGCAAGCGAACAGGGCGAAGCGAAGTGAAAATATTTGGCCAAGTTTAATATTATGCAAATGAGGAGCGAATTTCGCCTGCGGCAGCCAATCAAATCAACAACATAAATGTTTTAATCGATTTGATTCACCGCTACGACCTCAAAGCCGTTGTAAGGACTAGTGTATTTTCAGTGAGAAATTTCGGAAGTCTAAGTGAAAATCTAATATCGATTTTCCAATGGACTGACCAGAAGGGGCGGAGACTTGGGCTCTCTCTATATATAGGCTCCCTGCTTCAGTACTCCTCACAACATTCTGACCGTTCAACTTGACAACTTGCTCTGTGTTCAGCCTGTTCAACCAGACTTGTTCAGCAGTTTAGCATCCAACAGCCTTTTTAAAGGCTTATATCCATTTATATATTATATTATATTATATTATATTATATTATATTATATTATATTATATTATATAACACATCACTGCACATTCAAAGGTTCAAAGCCTTTGTAAAAGGCTAGTGCATTTCCAACAGCCTTCGTGAAGGCTCATTGTCTTTAATTATTATATTATATTATATTATATTATATTATATTATATTATATTATATTATATTACTAGAAACAACACTGCACCTTCAAAGGTTCAAAGCCTTTTTAAAGGTTTATTGCGTTTAATTATTGTATTGCGTGTGCGCATGTGTGTGTATATATATTATTATTATTATAATCAGTTGTGAGAAATTTAGGAAGTCCCAGTGAAAATCCACTGATATAACACTCCCACATTACACTTGGCATCAGTAATATGGATTGCAAACAAAAAAGTAGGGGTTCAAAACGAAAAGCCAAAGAAATTAGGGAGGCAAAGCAGGCCGATTTTTTTAAAAACATGTGCCTCTGATTTCTAACTTTTTCGACAAGCCTCAAGATTCAAGTATTGATAATGTCATCAGTGGCCCGAGTTGTAGTAATGAAGAGATCACTACTGGCTTGATCATACTAGACTGGTACCAAAATTCAAAAAAGTGCTTATTTAAGGAGTTAAAGGCATTTTTGAGACAAAGTCGGCAAACAGTCTTATTTTGTCAATTTGGGTGTGCCGAATTCAAATCTGCAATATGCCGAGCTCTATCTGACCTCTGTTGACCTCTAGAGGTCATTGAACTTTGGGCCTGTAAACGTCTCAGCTGAACCCAGTTTCTCAGCTTTCTAAGGAATGAAATGTACTAAAATGATTAATGAAGTTAGCAAATGGCCTTGTTTGTTAAATGTTTGGGTGCTGAATTCATTTTTCATTTGTAAAACGACATATGACCTCTGATAACCTCAAGGTCATTAAACTTGGCCTATAGGCCTATGCATTTAACAGCATTTTTAAACTGACTTTACTCCCCCAAAAAGAATATGAACAGACAAAAAACAAATAGAAAGGAACAAATACAACATTAAATGCCAGTCCATGTACATGTGACTTACTTTTCACAATGAGAATGCCTAGGCGATCACCTTACATAACATTGCATTACATTTAGCGGTTATTGTTTATACAAAGCTACTGAAAAAAGGACAGATTCAGCAGCATACAAAATGTGGGGGCATACAGGGTATACAGGTTAATCAGGGTTAGTATATACGAGAGTTTTTTTTTCTTTGTTTTTTGTTTTGTTTTAAACGGGGTAAAGCCTTTACAAAAAACAAACAACAAAAAAAAAAACTCTCATATATACTAACCCTGATTAACCTGTATACCCTGTATGCCCCCACATTTTGTATGCTGCTGAATCTGTCCTTTTTTCAGTAGCTTTGTATAAACAATAACTGCTAAATGTAATGCAATGTTATGTAAGGTGATCGCCTAGGCATTCTCATTGTGAAAAGTAAGTCACATGTACATGGACTGGCATTTAATGTTGTATTTGTTCCTTTCTATTTGTTTTTTGTCTGTTCATATTCTTTTTGGGGGAGTAAAGTCAGTTTAAAAATGCCGTTAAATGCATAGGCCTATAGAGATCTTGCAGTCACGTGACCGGAAAGTACACAGCTGCCATCTTGTCGGTAAAAAACACAGCTGAATACTGCTGCACTCGTGTACAGAATGGATCAATTTCAACCGACGGACTACACGGCTCATTTTTCTAATGAACAGATAACTAGATATATGTCTAAAATAAACGATCTACAGATTAGTGACCCTTATGGCTTACTGGACGTAGTTTTCACGACCGTGTCAGTGGATGTTGAACTGCCAGTGGAATACCCAGACGTGTATAATTACCTCATCAACTTTCCCTCACTGTTCAGTGGTGAAGCACTGCGTGCTTATAAATCTCTGGACAGTTATCTTTACAGAAATTCAGGATTTGTCAGCGACTCAGATGTGGCATCTTGTAAACAAGAAAATAACTATCCTCATTGGACGGGTAAGTCACTTAAGTATTGAGTACTAACACTATATCAGTATCTAGTATAGCACTGACCAGCCGATTATAGAATAAGGTAATTCCAGCTGTAATTCCAAATCGTCCGTCTTGTTTACCATGGATCTGGCGTTGGAGAGGTAGAGGCTTAGCAGTGGAGATTTGAGTGGCTGTTTTCTGAGCTTAGTCAACAGGCCAGCTCTGCAGCCTCGCTTTTGCTTCCGCTCCCGGCACCGCCTCCTTCGCTTTGCTTCCGATAACAATCCACGGAGACCCCGCTGGTCTCGCTATCTCGTCCGGAATGTTGTGCATGCGATGGAAATCACTACAAACCATCATTTTCTGCTGGAAACCAATGTCCAGTAAGTCCATACGGTTGCAGTGGATATTGAAGTCCGGTACAGACGAACAACACACAAAAATACACACAAAAAACATAAACATGCACAGGTAGGGAGAGCTTGTAGCCGCAGCCGTTGTAGTAGAATTGTATATAGTAGGGTTTTCCAGAAGAAAAGGTAGAAGTAGAACCAGAAGTAGAAGTAGAAGGCGGAAATATGGCGTTTGACCGACAAGATGGCATCTGTCACAATCTGGATCGGCTGTGACGTCACATGCAAGTGCTCCATAGGCCAAGTTTAATAACCTTGAGGTTATCAGAGGTCATATGTCGTTTTACAAATGAAAAATGATTTCAGCACCCAAACATTTAACAAACAAGGCCATTTGCTAACTTCATTAATCATTTTAGTACATTTCATTCCTTAGAAAGCTGAGAAACTGGGTTCAGCTGAGACGTTACAGGCCCAAAGTTCAATGACCTCTAGAGGTCAACAGAGGTCAGATAGAGCTCGGCATATTGCAGATTTGAATTCGGCACACCCAAATTGACAAAATAAGACTGTTTGCCGACTTTGTCTCAAAAATGCCTTTGGGTGTCACAATTCTGGATTTTGGTACCAGTCTATACAGGAGCCCTCACAGACCCAATCAAGCATAGACCCGACCTGTCAGGCTCAGGCCTCAGGCCCACAATCAGACCAGGCATTGCCTGAGAAAGTGTTTCCAAGTGAGGAGGAGTGCACGGAGCCCAGTTTCACACCAGAAGCTTGGGACTCCAATTCCAGTTGTGAAACACTTAATGACCCTGCTTTATGGCCAAATACCACAACTGACCAAGACTGCACTCTTGTTAGTACAGGAGACTCACTGTCAGACCAGGCATCGCCTGAGAAAGTCTTGTCAAGTCAGAAGGGGTACACCGAGACCAGTATCACACCAGAAGCTGGGGGCTCAAACTCCTGGTGTGAAACAGATAATGACCCTGCTTTATGGCCAAGTTCCATTACTGAACAAGCCAAGTCGATTCTAGTTAGTAGAGGAGCAACTGCTTTTCAAAATCGAAGTGAAAAGTACCCTGCCTCAAGTAGGGATAGGACAATGGGGGGCATGACTAGGAGTTTCACAAATTCCTTACTCAAATGTTCTCTACCTAATGGCCAATCTGTGACTAGGCAGTGGCTACTTTACTCCCCTTCAACTGGTTGCATCTTTTGTTTTGCTTGCAAGCTATTTTCAAGTAAGCACAATGCGTTTGTCCACAGGTTTTCTGATTGGAAACATTCTGAGCGTATCGGTGAGCATGAGAAGAGTGAAGAGCATAGGGCTTGCATGCTAGCATTACACAATCGCTCCAAAAACACAGGAAGAGTTGATTCTGATCTTGTCAAACAAATGGATGCAGAGAGGCAATACTGGCGGGAAGTTTTGAAAAGAGTTGTTGCTGTAATCCAGTTTTTGGGGGAGAGGGGCCTTGCTTTCAGGGGAGACGATGAGCAGCTGGGATCACCTCACAATGGTAATTTCTTGGGCATTGTCAAACTGTTGGCCAAATTTGACCCTTTTCTAGCCGACCATCTCCAAAGGTTTGGAGGCAAGGGCAAAGGCTCTGTGTCCTACCTCTCATCAACAATCTGTGAGGAATTTATCCACTTAATGGGAGAAAGAACAAAGGAAACAATTATCAGTGAGATTAAAGAGTCCAAATACTTTTCGGTTATAGTTGACTCCACTCCAGACCTTGCTCATGTGGACCCACTCACTTTTATTTTCAGCTTTGTAAATAATGGTGGAGAAGTAGTTGAGCATTTTCTGGCTTTTGAGCCTATTGGAAATCATAGTGGGAGCAGTTTGGCTGAGTGTGTTGTTGCTATGGTGGAGAACCTGGGCCTAGACTTAACTAACTGTAGAGGCCAGTCTTATGACAATGCAAGTAATATGTCAGGAAAGTACAATGGAGTCCAAGCTCATCTGAAACGAATAAACCCATTAATTTGTTATGTTCCCTGTGCAGCACATTCGTTGAATTTAGTTGGTGTCAATGCTGTTGACAGTTGCCCAGAAGCTGGCCGTTTCTTTGACTTTGTGCAATCACTATACACATTTTGTACCTCATCAACACACAGGTGGGGAAAGGTGTTTCGTGATACAGATGTGAAACTCACATTGAAATCGTTGTCAGGTACTCGCTGGAGTTCAAGAGCTGAATCCACAAAGGCTCTTTGGAAATATTATCCACAATTGAGAGAGGCACTGAACAATATTTCCAAAGATTCACAGGAGAAACGTGAAACTAGAAGCGAGGCCTCTGCACTCTGTGGCAAGCTGGACACCCTAGAGATAGCCTTCATGGCACACTTTTGGGATACAATACTGCAGCGGTTCCAAGCCACAAGTCTGCAGTTGCAGAAACATAACATTGACATACACACGGCTACATGGCTTCTCCTTTCACTTCGTGACTTTGTGGCAGAACAGAGACACAATTTTGCCTTTTTTGAAGGGTCAGCTTTAAATGTTACCCATTCAGTCTCCCAAGACTACAGGCATGACCTCCAGCGCACAAAGAAGCGCAAACGTATGGCTGATGAAAGTGAAGAGCCAGGTGTTGAATTTAGTGGAAAAGAAAAGTTTTGGATTGAAACATTCAATGTTCTAATTGACAAACTTGTGTCCTGTCTTAACCATCGGTTAACTGCATATACACACTTGACCAATCTTTTTCATGTTCTTTTCATGCCTGACAATATGTCCAACAGTGAGCTCACTTCAAGGACCAAATCACTTGCTGCAGCATATCCCACAGATTTGGACATGAGCCTGGCAGATGAACTTGTACAATACAAATCATTCATGTTAGAAAATCAAAAATGCCCAAGTACAATGCTGAAGACCATGGTGGATTTGGATCTACAGTCCACTTTTCCAAATGTCTACATAGCACTCAGACTTTTTTTGACCCTGCCTATTACAAATTGTGAAGGGGAACGTTCATTCTCCAGACTGGCTCGTATTAAGAATGAGCTCAGGATGACAATGTGCCAAAACCGCTTGAATTCACTTTCTCTTCTGGCAATTGAATCAGAGTTGGTCCGACAGCTTAACTTTGATGAATTAGTGGATGACTTTGCAAGAAGGAAGAGTAGGAAAAAACTTATATAGCCTAGAATTAATTATTCCTTAGGTACGGCTTAATTATTGACATATCCTAATCAGTTTCCTTGTTAACTTCTTGACACAATACATATATCTTTAATCACTAACATTGTATGCCTTAATGTTCTAAACATACAGTACTGTATGTTCACGTCACTTTATTTACTTCATTCACATGTTGCCCTCTGCTAGTTTGCGACCTCAGTAGCCTTTGTGTGTGTGTGTGTGTGTGTGGGGGGGGGGGGGGGGCCTTTGCAAACTCCTGGCCTCAGGGCCCAGACCCCCCATAATCCGGCCCTGTATATATAATATACTAGTGCATCTCAAAAAATTAGAATACCATGAAAAAGTTCCTTTTTTTCATAATTTAATTCAAAGAGGTAAACTTTCATATATTCTATATTCATTACATGTAAAATGAAATATTTAAAGCCTTTTTTGTTTTAATTTTGATGATTATGGCTTATAACTCATGAAAATCAGAAATCCAGTATCTCAAATTATTAGAATATTCCCTAAGATCAATCAAAAAAGGATTTACAATACAGAAATGTCCAACTTCTGAAAAGTATATTCATTTATACACTCAATACTTGGTTGGGGCTCCTTTACCATGAATTACTGTATCAGTGCGGTGTGGCATGGAGGTGATCAGTCTGTGGCACTGCTGAGGTGTTATTAAAGCCCAGGTTGCTTTGATAGTGGCCTTCAGTGTATCTGTATTTTTGGGTCGGGTGTTTCTCATCTTCCTCTTGACAATACCCCATAGATTCTCTATGGGATTCAGGTCAGGCAAGTTGGCTGGCCAATCAAACACAGTAATATCATGGTCAGCAAACCATTTGGTAGTAGTCTTGGCACTGTGGGTAGGTGCTAAGTCCTGCTGGAAAAGGAAATCAGCATCTCTAAAAAGCTCGTCAGCAGATGGAAGCATGAAGTGCTCTAAAATCTCCTGGTAGATGGCTGTGTTGACTTTGGACTTGATAAAATACAGTGGACCAACACCAGCAGATGACATGGCACCCCAAATCATCACAGACTGTGGAAACTTCACACTGGGCTTCAAACACCTTGGATTCTGTGCCTCTCCACTCTTCCTCCAGACTCTAGAACCATGATTTCCAAATTAAATGCAAAATGTACTTTCATCTGAAAAGAGGACTTTGGACCACTGAGCAACAGTCCATTTCTTTCTCTCCTTAACCCAGATAAGACGCTTCTGACATTGTCTCTGGCTCAGGAGTAGCTTGATATTAGGAATGTGAAAGTTGTATCCCCTTTCTTGAAGATGTCTGTTCGTGATGGGTCTTGATACACTGACACCAGCCTCAGTCCACTCCTTGTGAAGCTCTCCCAAGTTCTTGAATCAACTTTTCTTGACAATCCTCTCAAGACTGCGGCCATCCCTGTTGCTTGTGCACCTTTTCCAGCCACCCTTTTCAGCAATGACCTTTTGTGGCTTACCCTCCTTGTGGAGGGCATCAGTGATCATCATCTTCTGGACAACAGTCAAGTTAGTAGTCTTCCCCATGATTGTGGTTGTGTGTACTGAACTAGACTGAGAGATAGACTGTGTTCATACTGTTTTACTCAAACTTGAAATGAAATATTCTAATATTTTGAGATTTTTTTTATGTTTTTGTACTGTATGCCATACTGATTAAAATTAAAATAAAATAAAATGTTTCAAGCATTTTTCTATGTGTAATGAGTCTATAATATATAACAGGGATGGGCAACTTGCATGATAAAGAGGGCCACAATTTTTCATCATCACCATCAGAGGGCCACATGACCCTCAACTAATCAGATATGAGAGAAGTTACAAAAGAATTTTAAATAAGAACAAAATATTTGTATATTCTTATGTCTGTATGTTTATTACATTTATTTAATATTTTCTACACTGAAATGCATTTTTAACATAATGCTCATCTTGTTAAATGACAAACACAAGTTTGTTTTAAAAGAAACAAAGTGCAAAGGGCTCACATTCAATGAGGCACAAAACTAAAAAAAAAAAAACAGCGGCCCAACATTAAGTGCAACTTAATGAGATACTTGTGGTTTTGCCTGCTGGCGCACAATAGACTGGATATCAATGTCAATCTTTGTGCATCCAATCTGCATCAAATGAAAAAGAGCATCATCCGTGAATCTGTTCCTCTCTTTTGACTTACTGTGCTTTATTGTTGAAAAGCTGCTCTCACAAATGTAAGTGCTCCCAAACATGCTGGCCATTGACGGAGCAAAATCTCTGAGGAGTGGAAACGTGCCTCTGGTAGCAGTCTCCAAAACGAAATTCCCCTCTCATTGCGCTTTGCTTGAAAATACGGATCTGACTGCAACTCGCAGAGTTTGAGCTGCAGTTCTGATGGTTGCTCGCTGACAGCAGCAGAGACAGGGTCCGTGAATAGCGCAATTCGTGGTTTCATCACATGAAAATCTTGGAAACGATCGTTAAACTGCTCCTGCAATTTTTTGATGTCGGGCCGATACTTCTGAAGTAGTTTCTCGCACCTGGGGTTATCTTTTTGCGTCTCCTCACAAGCGGGAAAGTGTGCCAAATTTCGACGATGGGAAGAAAATCCTTCTATGAACAGGTTGAGTTTACGCTGGAATGCGGTTGTGTGCATACAGATCGCAAACAGTTTGGTCTCTCCCCTGCAAGTGTGTGTTAAGGTGGTTGAGATGCGAGGTGATTTCTGTCAGAAAGGCCATGTCGCAAATAAGCTGTGTGTCTTTGAATTTTCTGCAGTAGGCGCTTGTATCACCACTAATACTGTTCTCCAAGAACACTGGTAGTTCAGAGCGCAGCGCAAAAAAACGCTCTAGACACTTCCCTCGACTCATCCATCTGATCTCAGTGTGCATTTGTAAATCCCCATACGCGGCGTCCACTTCATCTAAAAAGGCAATGAACCTCCTGTGACAAAGGGACCTGTTCCACCCCTCTGATGAGATTTGTTACTTTGGTCACTAAATCCATAACGTGGCTAAAGTTTGTCTTCGCGCAGAGGACTTCCTGGAGAGGTAAAATGCATGGCATGTTAAAAATATTTTTGTCCTGCCATGTCAAACTCAGGCCTACATCTCACAGTTAATATGAGGCTACTCACCTGATGTATGATACAGTGCAGTATAGGGCAGTTTACCCCACTCTGTCAGAGGAGCCCTGCGAAACCTCTGTGTCTTCCCTGCATCGCGGGTGCACCATCCGTAACAACAGTTGACAGCTTGTCAAAGCCACCATATCCACTTGCAACACTGTCAATGGCGTTGAATATATTGGTGCCCTTAGTCGTATCATGCAGAGAAACCAATTTTAATAGCTCCTTGTGCACTTCAAATGAACTGTCAATAGTTCTCGTAAAAATCAGTAGCTGGCTAACATCCATCACATCTGCACGGGCGCAGATAGAGGGGGGGACGGGGGATTCGTCCCACCCAGATTTAAATTCACCTCGTTCGGTCCCCCCCACTTATAGGGAGGAAAAAATGTCTATGCTGTCTTTCTTTGCATAAGGCAAACCTCACGGAAAAATCAAAAGACTAATTACCATTCGGTTTATTGAGGTGCACAGCAGTACATACATAGT